>NW_028270151.1:97183833-97288275 GCF_037043375.1 Chiloscyllium plagiosum
AGACATCATGTCCACCATTTTTCGTTAACTGTGTCTCCGTTGTTCATTCTGAATGTGTTGGACACATATGAACAATCCTCTTTATCTGAACACGCACTGATTAAACAGTGTATATAAAATCGTTTTTCCTCCATTTCAAACTGTCCTGTTGCCGTGCCACCAGGATACATGAACACCAACTGGCCACCAAAAGACATGACCCACTATCACTAGTTTCGATACATACAGACAAGGAAGAACATCACTTTGGGACTGTACACACATCCGAGGAAAGGCGAAACAAAGACTCGCACGAAAGTTCTGAGAGGCATGGCATTCTAAACAGAAGTACATTAATAAACACATCAATTTAGATCCTATATACCTTCCCATGAGAAGAAAAACTGGAAATGATATCACCCAACTTAAGAAACCAAAACCTATAAATAGAGAGATGGCACATACCACCAGTGTGTCACTGCAGACTCTTATTGATGATGTTAACTAGTCATGGTGATGAAACATCTGAGAACAAACCTAAAAGCTCAGCGAGTTAACTTATTTACTTTTAAATGGTTATTTTTCTTTTAGTAGTTGAATTTGGAACTACTTTGTCACTCATGTTTTAACAGAGTACGAGGCGAAGTGAGCTTTTCTGGGTGTGTGCTATTAATTAACAGAGGGGTTCGACATTAACATCATAACGGTTTGAGGGCGTGTCGTATGGGATTTGGGCAGGTTTGGTGTACAAAAGGACCCAGCAGATTCCATCACTTGGCAGTTAGTGACCTAGATATTCAAATAAAACAGGTGAGAAAATTCATTTCATTTTGTTTCCTTCTGGTTGGTTAAATTAAAAGAAATGGCTTGTAACATTACTAAAGAAGTTCTGGGGTTTGAAGATGATTCCCGAATTTGCCAAGAAGGAGCAGAAAGACAAAGGAAAGGCAGACTTTTAGAATTAACAAGTAGATTAGAATTGGGTTTCACCAGGGACAAAAGGAAAGCTGAAAATGTAATGGAGTTGGTCAAGCACTTTGGTGTACCGGAGAAACAGGCAACTGCAGGCGAATTAGAAAAACTTAAATTGCAAATGTGGCAACAGGAGTTAGAAGATAAAGAAAGAGACAGAAAGAGAGAGAGAGAAAAAAGAGAAAGACAAAGAGAGGAAAAGGAGAGGGAGAATTTGAAATTCAGAAGTTTGGAAGAAAATTAAATTAGCAGGATGAACATGAAGGGATAAGGTAGAGATGTATACAACTATGTTAATATATTGCCATATTTCGGTGAGGAAAATGTCAAAACCTATTCTTATTATATTTGCAAAATTGGCTCGGCAGATGGCGTGTCCAGTGAACTTGTGGGTAATGCTAGTTCAGACTAAACTGGTCGGCACAGCTTGAAAGATGTGTGCAGTGCTATCGTATGAGGGAGCAAGAGATGATGCAGATGTCAAACAGGCTACTTTGAGTGCTTATGAATTGGTACTAGAAGCATATAGACAGCTGTTCACAAATATAGAGACGGAACCAGGTAAGGCTGATGTTGAGTTTGAAAGAAGTAACCACAGTCATTTTGAGAAATTGGTGCAGGCCTTAAAAATGGACAAGACCTGTGAGGCCCGAAGGGAGATTATTCTGGTAGAGGTGTTTAAAAACTCACTTTCAGAGACGGTAAGAATTCAGGTTAATGAATAGAAAGTTCAAGAACTGAGTAGCGTGGCAGAAATGGCAGGTAAATACGCATTTGTGCATGAGATGACATTTAGCTTCTGGGAGGAGTTTCATCCTGGTGAGGGATAGAAATTGAGAGAAGGGGAGATCTTACACTGCAAAGCATAGAGTAAAGCACACTGGCAATACTTTACCTCAGGTGAAAGAAAAAGCCCAAGAGGGTTGAAAGGTGATGCAATGCCTCAGGTTTTCTCACTGTAAGGGAGTGGAACACATAAAATTACAGTGCCGATGGATTAAGAAAGGCGCTTGGAAAAGGTGTTTTCACTGCAGTAAGCTGGGTCACACCGTGCTGGGCATTGAAGGGAGACACTTTGGAGAAAGACGTGGTAAAAGAGGCTAACCCAGTGGAATTTGTGAACCTGGAAAAGGAGACCCCAAGTGGAGCTGAGTAGCTGCAGGAGAGTGCACAGCCGAGACAATGGTTGGGTATGGAGTCAGTGCCTGATCTCCATAAATAATTCGCCACTGTGGATAAAGTTTACTAAGAAAAAACGGCGTGGGGGGAGGAGGACAAGAAGTTATAATTTTGTGAGTTACGGGATCTGTTCATTGTCTAATAGTTGAGAAGTGAGGAGCCGGAAAGGAACAACAAATCAGTCAGCATCTGAAGATCAGGACAATCGACATATCAGGCATAAACCCATTGTCAGGAATGTGGCGGGGGGGGGGGGCGGGGGTAGGGGTCAAGGGGGCTGAAAGATAAATAGGAGGGTAGGAGCTAGGCTGGCAGGAGGGTAACTGGGAAGGCAATAAGAAGATGTAGGTGGGAGTGATTGTGATATGTCGGAGGGGAGGGTGGAGTGGATAGGTGGGAAGGAAGATGGACAAATAAGAAAGTTCAAGAGGGTGGTGATAATTTGAATGGTTGGATCTGGGATGAGGTTGGGGAGGGGCAGTTTGGAAATTGGTGAAGTTGGTGTTGATGCTGTATAGTTTGAGGGTTCCAGCTGTCCTACCACCTATCCACTTCACCCTCCTCTCCGACCAATCACCATCACCCCCCACCTGCATCTACCTATCGCCTTCCAAGCTCCCTTCCACCCAGCTCCACCTCCACCCACCCACTCAACCCCTGCCCCCTCACTTCACCCCACTTTCCTGATAAAAGACTTATGCCTGAAACGTCAACTCTCCTGCTCCTCGGATGCTGCCAACCTGCTGTGCTTTTCCAGCCCAACACTTTTCAACTCGGATCTCCAGCATCTGCAGTCCACACTTTCCCTCGGCCTCTCATCTAAGAGATGGAAGTATTTTCACTCTTTCTGACATGTTACTTAAGAGCGTGATAATTTGTGGAATGGGGACAGAAACTAAGCATTCCCTTGTGTAACATCAGGTTGGAGTGCCAAGTCTAGATTGGGGAAGTAATGGTGAGTGAGAGACAGGGGTGCCGGTCCAAGAATACAGTTTGTTCTTGGGAATGGTTTAGCAGGATCCAAAATGGGAGTGGCACTCCTTGTGGTGGAGAAGTCAAAGGAAGACTAGGGAACTGTGGAAGTAAAATAAAAATATCCAGGGATTTTTTCCAGACTGTGTAGTAACAAGATCCCACTGTCATAAGTTACAGCAGGAAGGAAAAACGAAAGAAAAAAATAAAGGAGTTGACGTTCGGTGAACTCACACCCTGTTTGATGTAACGATACAGGAAATTTGTATATATTGTATACACACACACACACACACGGATTCAGAATATATTGTGGAACATTATAAAAGTTAGAATCCTAAAATTTAAATGGAGACCGCGACAAGTTAGTGCAGAAGGGAAATGGACTGAGGTGCACTCGATTGTGTTATTGGTAGCATACAGTATTACGGGTAGCACATAAACTAACTGCAGGCGGTCACCTAGGTGTACAGACTCAGGCTAAGGTACAGAAGCATTTCTCTTGGCTGGAATGCACACGGGCGTGGTTAATTTTTGTTGTACATGCCATACTTGCCAAATGTTAGGTACGTCACAGGCACTATTAAAACCAGCACCTTTGTTGCCAATTCCTGTATTCGAAGAGGTTATGATTAATTGTGGAGCTCCCCTTTCTAAAATAAAAGTGGAAACCGATATATCTGCTGACCATAATGGATGTGAAACCAGATTTCCAGGGATAATTCTATTATAGAGAGTTAAGGCAAAAGGGGAGGTGGATGAGTTGGTAGCCTTCTGTCCTCGCTGTGGGGAGTGTGATTCAGTCAGACCAAGGGTCTCATTTTACCGCTCAACTGTTTAACGACGTCATGGATAGCTTTGGCATGCAGCAGTTTAAATCAAGTGCATCGCATCCCGAATCCCAGGGAGCCTTGGAAAGTTGGCATCAGATGCTGAAGACAATATTAACAAAGTACTGTCAGAATTACCCGAATGATTGGAATAAAGGTGTCCTATTGTATTGTTTGCCATTAGAGATGACCCAAATAAATCTACTCACTTTACTTCCTTTAAGTTAATATTCGTACATGAAGTGAGAGGTCCTTTGAAATTAATTAAATATAAATTGACAGGACTGAAGTCGGAGAAGTCACACTTAGATTATGTATCTGAGCTGAGGGAGAATTTAGATAGAGTAGGTGAGTTAGCTAAACAGCACCTGAAGAGGACACAGCATAGAATGAAGCAGGTGGCAGATAAAAATTCTGAAAATTTGACGATTTCCTGTGGGGATGACGCGTTAGTATTGACACCAATGGTAGGAAATCCCTTCAAATCCAGGTTTAGTGGCCCCTTTCAAATTAAAAAAAATGTTGAGTCAGTTAAACTATCTGATAAAGATACCGGAAATGACAAAAAAGTTAGAGTACGTCATGTGAATGAATAATGCTCCAGACACATTTAAGACTCAGGAAGAGAGTTATGGCCAGATGTACAAATTGTGCAGGCTATCTGTATGATGTAGTGATCTTTAATAAGTGATTGAAAGCTCACGTTACAGTTGGCAGAGCATGTTGAACGATTACAAGAAGCAAACTTGGTAATAAACTTAAAGAAAACAGAATTCGCGAGGGCAGAGGTGTCGTTCTTGGGACATTATATTGGCCATGGAAGGTTGATCCCATGGAACACAAAGACGAAGGGCTTTGAGGAATTTCCACGACCATCCTCGAAGAAAGAGGTGCATCGATTTTTGGAACTGAGTGGATTCTATCGGAAGTTTGTTGCAAACTTCAGCAGCGTATTGGCACCACTACTGGATTTATTAAACAAGAACACACAATTGTGGTGGACAGAACAATACCAGGAGGCATTTGAGAATTTTAAAGCAGGATTAATCACCATACCAGTTTTAACTATACCAAATATTTTGAAACCCTTTGAAAATTATGTTTGACGCTCGGGATATAGTGGTCGGAGATGTTTTGAAACAGAAAGATGACGATGGAATTGAATGGCCAATTCGCTAATGGTCAAAAAAACTCAATATCCACCAGAAAGAAAAACAAAATCTCCATAATTGAAAAAGAATGATTAAGTTTCGCACTGGACTGACAATATTTCAATGTTTATATGACAAAGGAATTGTCGGAGATGGTTGTGGACAATGACAAACCTCTCGCATTTTTTGAAATATTTAAAGACCAGAATATGAGACTATTTCATTGGAGTCTTATTTTACCGACTTTAAATTTACAAAATGTACATGCTGTTAGTCCTAAAATGTGGTAGCGGATGCGTTATCGCGGATTTAAAGGAAAAAGTTTAGATAAGATTTGACTTATTGCAGTGTTATATATGTGTGCAAAATTAATATATATGACATAGCTGAGATTAATACTTTTGTAATTCATAATAATGGGATTAAGAATTAGAGGAAAAGAAATGAAACCATCTTTTCATTCTGCTGGTTGATGTTTTTTTTCTGAAGTGGCGGGAGGTGTTATGAAACCGAAAGCATGTCAGGTCACTGTCAGACAGAACGGGTTTTGCTGAATAGAAAGTACAGCCACAGATGCCAGCTAAAGGTCAGACTGTTCCACATGTCACCATCAGCTGGAAAATGGATAGCTGAGTTTTAGTTGCTGTTTTGACAACAATTAAAATACAACCAAAGAGTTTAATTAACGCTCAGGATACCAGAAGCCAACAGAATGTGAATATTATTGTTTAGACACCTGGAAAGCAATCAAATTATGAGAATTATTATATCATGGGGAGTATATAAACCCAGCATTTTGAACACTAGAGGGAGCGCAACTGCCATCCAACAGCAGAGTAACTGCTGTAGAGCAGGAGTGCTAACTGGCCATCTCAAACACTCTCTTTGAAAGATCACATGTTCATGTAAAAACTGCTTGCAGTAAAAAATGCATGACCAAGGGAGATCAGCAGCTGGAAGAGTGAACACAGCGGGGGAGATAGAGACTGTGTGGTCTTGAGACTGTAATGTTTAATATGTGGGCTGTTGGAAGAGAATATTTTTACAGAGTCGGAGTCAGATAGTAAGTAGCTAAGACAAGAGAGGATTGGACTTGCGAATACTTATTGTTTAGTGTTCACTATTAAAGTTAAGAAAATAACTTGCTAATTGTTGTTTAAATGGTGGAATGTAGGAGATCTGTGTCACTCATATTTTAACAGATTACGAGGTGAGGCGAGCTTTTCTGGGTGTTTGGTTTTAATTAACAGAGGGGTTGGACTCTGCCTTGTAAGTGTCTATTCACGCTAACCCCATTTCCCTGCAGTTGGCCCATATCCTTCCAGTCCTTTCCTATCCACATATTTATCCAAATGCTTTTGAAATATTGTTATTGTACCACCCTCAACCACATCTGCTGGCAGCACATCCACGTTACAGCCCTCTGTGTAAAGAATCCCCCCTCAGGTTCCCTTTTATTCCTTCCCCTCTCACCTTAAACTGATCCCCTCTCGTCCTCGATTTTCTAAACCTTGGAAAAGACTGAGAACATTCACCCTTTCCATATCCCTCATAATCTCATACAGCTCTATAAGGTTTCCCCCTCAGTATCCTACACTCTAAAGAAAAAGTCCTAGCTTGTCCAACCTCTCCCTATAATTCAGACCATTGGGTCCTGGCAACGTTCTTGAAAATTTCTTCTGCACTCTCTAATTTCATAACATTCTCCCTATAACAAAGTGACAAAGCTGAACACAATACTCCAAGTGCACCTTACACCAAATTCCTGTGCAACTGCAACATAAATTCCCAACTTCTATACTCAATGTCCTGCCTGATGAAGGCCAGTGTCCCAAATGCCTTTTTCACTGCCCTGTCTACTTGTGACTCCACTCTCAGAGAACCATGCACCTGAACGCCAAGGTCTCTCTGCCCACTACACCCCTTAAGACCCTCCCATGCATCTTGGAACTTGTCCCTTGATTTGAGATTCCAAAATGCAAGACCTCACACTTATATATTAAATTTCATTTGCCATTTCTCGGCCTGCTTGCCCACCTGATTAAGGGCCTGCTGCAATTTCTGATAATTCTCCTCACTGATCACGATATCACTTATTTTCGTGTCATCTGCAAACTTACTAATCATGCCTTGTACATTCTCAACCAAATCATAGATAACAAAGAGTTATGGACCCAGCCTCCAGTCTGACAAGCATCCTTCCACTAAACCCTCTGCTTCCTACCATCAAGCCAACTGTATATCCAATTGGCCAAATCCCCTAGTATTCCACGTGATGGAACCTTCCAGAGCAGCCTGCCATGTGGAACCTTATCAAAAGCCTTACTGACACCTGCCGCTCTACCCTCGTCAACTTTCTTGGTCACTTCATCAAAGAACTCTAACAAGTTTGGGAATCATTATCTCCCACTCATTAGTCTATGCTGACTGCTCCGAATCAAACCCTGTGTAAGTCTTGAGTGCAGTCAATGGTATGATGTCCTTCATTGTAAGATGATTCGTGCACATAACTAAAGTCATCTTCCTGCCGTTGTAGAGCCTTGCTGAGAGAGCATTGGGGCACTCTGTACAGATTCGATCACCTTTGTAAGGAATGATCTCCTTACCACAGACGCGGGTGATGGTAACATGAGGATAGAGTGAACATGCTGAGTGTTGAATCTGTAGAGCTGTGAGAGACGAAGAAATGGTGATGCTGAAACACGAGGAGTGGCAGTGATCACTTATTTCCAAAAGAGACATTGATAGGGTTAGAAATTCCATACTTTACCCAGGTTTGATTGGTTTGATTTATTGTCACATGTACCTCAGTACAGGGAAACACTTTATTTATGAGCAGTGGAGACAGGTCATAGTAAGCATGGCCAGGTGGATCATCGGGTGGAAATAGACTTGGACAGAGTAAGGCATACAGGTTACACTGAACAGGACGTGCACTAGACAAGATCAACATGAACAAGATCAGCATTATTTGAACTTAGAGAGTCAGGTCATCAGTCTAACATGGCTTTCCTAATAGTTTATATGCCTTAATTGACTCTTCCCACACGACTGTGCAGTCGGCTTGTGATCCCATACTGAACGTCATGTTGTTCACAATCGCCAACAGCAGCCACAATACCTTCCATCTGAAACAGGTTGCTTTTCCCTACATAGAGAACACCAGGTTGTCTTCTCAGAGATGAAAGATGCCTTCTTGAGACTTCACACAAGACATATGGCTTCCCTGCTCACCACTATAAAACCACATTAAAGTCCCACAAATATATCATAAGCAATGGAGCCAAGAGGAACAATATGGAGCAGTCTGTCTGTGCAGCCTCTGCTCCACTTGTTCGTCATGTTGGAGCATCAATTAGGAGACATTTAAGACTGCCGATGCTGGAGATCAGAGTAGAGAGTCGATTGCTGGAAAAGCACAGCAGGTCAGGCAGCATCTGACAATCAGGAAAATCGACGTTTCGGGCATAAGACATACTTCAGGAATCAGCATCAATTACCTCATTCTGCCCCAGTGTAAGTGCATTGAGATGGGAATGGCCACCTACTGTTCCTGTATAAGTGACTCAAGGGACTGATTGGCTTCTTTCTTGTCCGATTGGACAGGGCCAAAGGCCTGATTGGGTTACCCCGGGTCCTGTTTGACAGCTCGATGTGCTGACAAGTGTGATGATGCTGTAACTTTAAGAGGTTTTTTTTGTTCTGGTTTCTTCTAAGAGAGAGATTGAACGATCATTACCAAGCTGGCTAGTTAAGACCACTTGAGTAAACAGATAGGGAGGCATTGTGTTTATTTTAATGCAGCCTGAATGGTTGAGGCCAGCTCTCACAAATTAGGATCACTGGGTTTTGGTTTCTCAGTAACATCAAAAACTATAGGGTTCTCCACAGAGTTGGAATCTTCAGGGAATGTCTCCTGGCTGCTACTCTCTCTGAATTTTCTCTTGATGCTGTTTACAATTCCTGAATTTTCCTTTTTGCCAAGGGCTGTGTTTATGGAAATTTCCTATGTTGGACTCGTTCATTAGTAATAGCTCCTCGATCTATTATTCTGTTACGTTGTCCAATAGAATTACGTTCTTCGAAATTCCTCTGTCTATGGTGTTATTTCATCTTACGTGTTTAAATAAATGGTGTTTTCCTTACCACCGAGTAGTTTGACCAGTCACATTGCATCTGGAACAGACATTTTACATTTCGTCTAAAATAAGAAAACATTAGAGCCTAGGCTACTGCCTTCAAATATTTTCGAGGGGCTCTGGTGTAGCCCATCACACTAGACTCCTTCTCTTCCTGAGTAATAGTCTGGAGGCACTGAGTGGGCTGTCCCTGTTCTCCTCCAATAGTGTTAATGGGCTGAATGGTTTCCTCACATTCCTGTGAAACCAGCGTTAGATGGTGAATGAACTCTTGTTTAACTGTGGCAATGTGCAGTGTCAGGAAGTGCTGTTGCATGAATGTTATGGACCCTTTAAAACACATGCCTCAATGGAGTCTGAGTCTTGCTGCACATGGGCACAGACCAGTTCAGGAACTGACGGGGGATAAAATGTTCTGAACATTGTGGAATCTTCAGTGACCATCCCCACTTCTGAACTTATGGTGGGGAGGATGGGTGTGGTGGTGGTGGCGGGGAGACATTGATGAAACAGCTGAAGATGTTTGTGAAGAGGAAGCTACCCTGAGGATCTCCCACAGAGCTGACCCAGGACTGAGATGATGAACATCTTCCTTTGTGCCATGTTTGATTCCAAACACTGAAAAGTTTACTCTGATTCCCATTAAGTCCAGTTTTGTTAAGCTCCTTGATGTCAATAAAAGTCAACCACTGCCTTGATATCAGGGCCAGTCATTATTACCTGAACCCTTGTGTCAAACTCTTTTGTTCATATCAATAGGCCATGATATAGGAGCAGCAAGTGTTTTCTTCAAACAGGTAGTATTGAATGTCAGGATTTCTCTTCTCAAGAGTGTTGGGGAGCTAGATGACTGAAAGTATTTGAAGAGGAGGTAGATAGATATTGACCTGTCAGAGAGATGAGGGCTATGAAGAATTGGGCATTCAAGTGGATTTGAGACCAAGAGCAGATCAGCCATGAGGTTAGTGAAGGGCAAGGCAGGCTTGGGGAGTGAACGATCTGCCCCTGTTTCTGATGTACTCACATTCTGTTATTGGAAAGTTAGTGGGTGTTATTTTCATGGATGTTCTGTTATTGAATGTTGCAGTCAGGGAGACCAGAGGATTTTGTGAGCCATCCCTGGGTGAGGTATGGGAGCTGTATTCTCAGTGAATTTGGGTCTACAACATGACGAACAAATGAAGCACAAGTTGCAGAGACTGGAAGCTCTGTGAAGAGAGATGAGGGGCCTCTTTCATACCCAGCCTGGGTTTTCCAATTACATTTCCCAAATCAAGTCAAAGCGTGTGGGACAGTCTTGAAGGGCCGAATGTTCTCCTCTGTTTCTGTGCACCAGGTTATAGGAGAAGGTGGCTTCCAACTGCACTGGTCTAGCCGGTTTGAGGGGCTGAATGGAACATGGGACTGAGGAGCAGGAGTGGGTCATTAGAGACGTTGAGCCTTCTCCACCAGATACTAAGATTGTGGCTGATCAGGTTGTGATCTCAGCTCCACTTTCCTGTCTGTATCCCATTATCTGTGACTCACTTCTCTGTCAAATGTTTACCTAACGCAGCTTTCAATCAATATGAACATAGAGGCACGATAAACTTCCAGTGAAGAGAATTCTGACTTGAAAGGTCCTTTCAGAATTTTTTGTCATCCCTCTTATAGAATCTGACAGTCATGCAGAATGGAAACAGACCCGTTAGTCCAATCTGTTCACTCCGATCAGATATCAAATCTGATCTCGTCCCATTCGTCAGCATTTGGCCAATATCCCTCCTCTTTCAAATACTTTTTAAATGTGCGATTGTAACCGCCTTCACCACTTCCTCTGACAGCACTTTCTGTACACACACCCCTCTCTGTGTGAAACATTTATCTTCAGGTCCCTTCTAAATCATTCGCCCTCTCCCCTTCAACCTATGCCTCTGAATCTGGTCTCCCCTACCCTGGGGAGCAGAACATGGGTGTTCAGAATATCCTTGCCCCTGATGGTTTTACAAACCTCTATCAGGTCACCCCTCAACCTCTGACACTCCAGGAGAAAGCACTTCAAACTAATCAACCTCTCCCTAAAGCTCAAACCTCCAGTCCTGGAACATCCGTGTAAGTCATTTCTGCAGAAAACAGAATTGTACGCAGTCTTCTTAAAATGCCCTCACCAACACCGATGCAATATGCCACCACAACCCCTATACTCACCGCTCTGACGCAACTGTGCCAAATGTGTTCAGCACCACTCTGTATACCTGCGTCTCCACTTTCAAGGAACAATGCACCTGCAGCCCTATGTCCCTTTGTTCCAGAACATTCCCCAGGACCTTACCATTAAGTGTATAATTTTTCCCCTGATTTGCCTTCCCAAAATGCAAAACCTCATATTTGTTTAAATTAAACTTTATCTGTCACTCCTTGCCCCTTTGTCCCATCTAATTCTGGTCTCGTTGTACTCTGAGATAATCTACTACACCACCTTTCTGATGGCATCTGTAAACTTACTAGCTATGGCCCCAATATTCACATCTAAATCCTTTCCATAAATTATGAAATGCAGTGAACTCAGTACTGATTCTTACAGCACACTGCTGTTCACAAGCCTCCAGTCTGAAAAATATCCCTCTTCCTTCAAGCCAATTGTGACGAGCTTCTTCTGTATCCCATGTGACCGAAAATTACTAATCTGTCTACCAATCGGAATGAAATACTAGCTATGAAGAGAGACTGAGTAGGTTAGGTTTATTTTCACTAGAAAGAGAGGAGATTGAGGGGGGACCTGATTGACGTTTGCAAAATCATGAAGGGTATAGACAGGGTGGATAGAGACAAGCTTTTTCCCAGGGTGAAGGATTCAGTAACGAGAGGTCATGCTTTCAAATTGAGAGGTAGAATTTTTAAGGGGGATACAGGCGGTAAGTACTTCACACATAGGGTGATGGGCGCGTGGAACGCGTTGCCACCAGAGGTGGTAGAGGCAGTCACGGCAGATTCATTTAAGCTGCGTCTGGATAGATGCACGAGTAGGTGGGGAGCAGAGGGATACAGATGCTTAGGAATTGACCGACAGATTTAGACAGTACATTTGGATCGGTTCAGGCTTGGAGGGCGAAGGGCCTGTTCCTGGGCTGTAAATTTTCTTTGTTCTTTGTTCTTTAAATGAACACTTTGCTGAAGTCTACATAGATAATATCTACCAAATTGCCTTCATCAATCTTCTTTGTCACATCTTCATAAAATTCAACGAAATTAATGAGACATGATTTCCCATGCAGAAAGCCACATTGTCTACCCCGATCAGCCCTTCCCATCCCAAATGTATGTAAATGCTGTCCCTCAGAATCCCCTCCAACAACTTACCCACCACTGACATTAGACTCACCGGTCTATAGTTCTCCGCTTTTTGGGTCACTGTTCTCTTTTCTAGTCCAACTGCTCCACTGCTCACAACAAAAGTTAAATGTAACCAGGTTGGTGATATGGCCGATGATATCGGTCTCAGGCTGGGTCAGGGTCAGTTTTAGGAACAATTCCTGCTAGTTTCTTTATTCTGCTAAAATAGCACGTTTATTACCCAGAACAATGTTACTCAAACTATGATGGAAAGAAGAATGGCAAAGTGTTTGGGTATTGCAAATACATAATCAATATTTCCCTTTCTAAAAACACTGACACACATACAGATAAACAAAATCTTTACAATTTTAACTTGAAAAATATTTGTCCAGATATTAGTGTGACTCATGACACAAGGAAAAATTGAGAGATTGTCCAAAATGTGATACTGCTTCTGAAGATATTCTACTCACACGGGTGCTCGCAATGGGATTTCATCCTGGAACAATTGGTTTTGGCTGAATTCCCTTTGCATTAGGCAATGAGGCGTTCCAATGAATTCGGGTCAGGGATCTCCCAAGAGGTGGCACAGTGGCTCAGTGGTTAGCACTGCTGCCTCACAGCACCAGGGACTTGTGTTCGATTCCAGCCGCGGGTGACTATCTGTGTGGAGTTTGCACATTCTCCCCCTGTCTGCGTGAGCTTCTAATGAGTGCTCCAGTTTCCTCCCACAGCTTAAACTGTGTAGGTTAGGTGGATTGGTCATACGAAAGTATACGGAATGTTCAGTGGTTTCTAGGTTAGATGCATTAGTCATGTATAAATGTTGGGGAACGGGTCTTGGAAGGTTACTCTGCAAAGTTGGTATGCACTTGTTGGGCCGAAGAGCCTGTTTCAACACCGCCAGGATTCTATAAAAATAAGAATGGTAACGATGACTGTAGAGCTTTTATTTTAGCTCGCACACATTGCTGTGATGAGGAATAATGAAGGAGAGAGAGTGCAATAGGCCATTCCTTCTCGGGCAGATTACATTTACTCCCTCTCTGAGCTGTATCACACAATAATGTCATCCTCTCCCAAATTGGACCATGTGAGGTCTCCTTTTACATTGTCCAAATTATGTCTCCATCAAATTCCTTGTTCCATGGAGGTGCATCATTGTTGTAGTCATGCACAGAGCCATTCCCTTAGCAGAAAATGGTCTCGGTCGATTTGAAATATGTTTACATGGCCCTGTATCATTAGAAAATAAAATGTTTAATGTATTCAGATACCTTTGTTAAAATGAATGCATTTTTTAAGAAATACAGAAATTGTTGGAAAAACTGGGCAGCATCCAGATGCCTTTTACATGCTGTAGTTGTACCAGCCTCCACCACTTCCTCTGGCAGCTCATTCCATACACAAACCACCCTCTGTGTGAAAAGGTGACCTTTAGGCCTCATCAAAACCTTTCCCCTCTCACTTTCATCAATACCTTCTAGTTTTCGATGTTCTAAAGCTAGGGAAAATCCCTGACTACTCACCCTATCAATGATCATTTTGATTTTATAAACCTTTACTGCGGGGAAATGTGACTCCAATCACGAATAGCTGTGCTTTCAATTATCCCGGGCCTAAATTCGAAATTTCAATACTCACACCTCTTCCTTCTCCATCAAATAAAAACTCTAAATCCATTTTAATCAGTTTGTTCAGATATATCATGAGACACTAATGTGGGATTTACACCTAGTCCTTTGTGCCCAGAGGGCGGGGCACTAGCACCACTCGGCAATATTCGTAAAGCTGTAACATTATTCTCCTGTGTGTTTGCTCATCAGCCTGTTCTGACATGCTGTGACGTATCTCTGCAACAGGCAGGACTTGAATTCAGAACATCTAGTCCAGAGCTAGGAACACTACCACACACGTTCAGGAATTGGAATCAAATCTAGACCTCTGGCTCAGAGGCAGGGACATTACCCACTACACTACCATACCCAGATTTTGGATCATAGTTTAAGTGTCAGCTTTCTGCTCGGTGTGGTTTATTATAATCAGGTTACCATTACTGAAGTACACAAAACACTTAGTATTGTTAAAAAAATGCAAAATATTTGTCTCAACTGTAGGATGTTGAGAGTACGTGCTGTGCCATCAAAATTAACTATGAACATCTTAAATCGCTATTATCTGTAGTCTGCAATATTAGGGAAAGAAATCCTGCAGACACACTCTGCACATTGAAGGGTCTCGAATAGATATTTATTACTGAACAACAGAGACGGACAAAGACCATAATTTCTGGCCCCAAAACACCGATCAGCATTAACTAACACTCACGTACGACTGCCCTCTTCCTAAAAAATGAAATGACACCTGGCTGATGATCACTGTCCAGCCTCTCCTCCCCACTGACTGTGGCTGCACTCTGTCCCTCCTCCCCCTAACCATACAAGGCAACCCAAGCTCAGGGTCTTTGTGAAAATCAAGGCCGGAGTGTGCAGGCCTCCTGGAGAGAGATAGGCATTATAAAATTGAACGGGGAGGGTGAGGAGGCAGTAGTATCACACACTGGGCTGAGGGGTGGCAGATGAAGTTTAGTTTGGATTCATACGAAGTATTGGATTTGGTAAATCAAACAAGAACAGGACCTATACAATTAAAAGTAGAGCCTTTGGCTGTATTGTCGAACAGAGACCTAAGCCGTCAGGTATCATTCTTTAAAATTTGGATCTCATATAGATAGTGTGGTTAAGAAGGTGTTTAACACACTTGTCTTCATTGGTCAGACCTTTGAGTATCGGAATTGGGACGTCATGTTGAGGTTATACAGGACATTGTTGAGACCTCTTCTGGAATACTGTGTCCAATCTGGTCACCCTGTCTGCTCATTCCATAGGCACACCAACCTCTGTGTGAAAAGGCTGCCCCTTAGGTTGCTTTTAAATGTTTCCCCTCTCACCTTAAGCCCATGTCCTCTACTTTTGGACTCCCCGTACCCTGAGAAAATACCTTGACTATTCACTTTAATATTATTGACCTTGATATTATTAAGCTGGAGAGAGTTCAGAAGAGATTAACCTAGATGTTGTTGGGAATGGAGGGAGTGAGCGATAAGAAGAGGCTGGGTAGGCTTGGACACTTTTCACTGGAGTGTAACTTTAAGGGGTAACTTTACAGAGGTTTAAAAATAATGAGGAGTACAGATAAGCTGAAGGGCTGATGTCTTTTCCCTCTAGTTGGGGATTCAAAACTAAGGGATATTTTAAGGTGCGATGAAAAAGATTTACAAAAGTCATGAAAGTTGGGCAATTATTTTATCCAGGAGCTGGCTTGTGTGTGGAATGAGCTTCCAGAGGAAGTGATGAAAGCAGGGACAGTTACACCATTTAAATGACATTTAGATCAGTTAGAGCTAGACACAGTATTCCAGTGGAGGTCTCACCAATGTCCTGTACGACCTCAACATGACATTTAGAGCAGAGAGCCCTGGCTGTATATGAGCACAGATTGTTGAAAGTATCAGGACAGGTTCGGAGAGCAGAAAATACCACAGATTAGTTTCAATCTGAGCTGTTTACAGGGGGAGGTGTTTGAGGGAGTGTCCGTGCTCCCTTCCTGGGAGGTGGTGGTGACGATGTGTTGTGAGCCCACCCTCCTGCCCACCGAGACCGTGGGGATTCCATTTGTACCAGCTCGACACAAAAGAGAGAGGGCATCAGGGTCACGGCTTCTAAGTTGTGCCGGGGGGAAACGGAGCTGCCAGTGGGTGTAAAGTGAGAATTGCCCTTCACTGAACATTGCTCCTTACTCGGTCGGTGGGACGTGGATGTTTCAGAATCTCCAAACGAGGTGTCCCTCTCCTCTCTGGCTCCTACCCCACATAGCAGAGTCCTCCCAACATGGCGGGGGGAGGGGAGTTTCGGAACGGATATTGGGCATTTCACCACCAAGCTTGGCCCTTTCTGTCCTATTCCAGGCTGTTTCTCCTGGAATTGGAGAAAGGGAGGGAGGAAGGGAGGGAGTGGGTGGCCCTGCTATTAGTGCTAGTGCAGGTAGTTGTGGGTGGAGATATGGTGAGATATCTGGAGGAGGTCAGTCCACAATTTTGTATCCATGTAGTTTTATTAGTGTGTGTGTGGGGGGGGGGGGGAGTGGTAAAGTAGAGGGAGTGGGGGGAAGAGAGTGAGAGAAACAGAGAGAGAGAGTGAGAAGGTGCTGCATGCGGCAGTGACAGTGTTGGAGCATGGCCCTTATTCGGGGGTAGGTGCTATAACAGATATACAGTGAGTGTGAGGGAGCAGAGAGAACACAGTGAGCCTTATCCTGACAGAATGGGGAATGTTATGGATGCTTGTCCTGTATTGATGGACATTTCTTCAGACCGTAGATACTGCACTGAGCTGGGTGGTGAGCTCAGACCATGCTCGGTTTGCCTGGTGGTGTGGCCCCCTCTGGGAAGTGAATGATCCCCCTCTGTACTAGCCCAACCACCAGGCCACCCGTGCACCTGTCGACAAACCGTGGTGTAACAGCCCCTTATCTGCCATGCTCGGGGTAAACTGTGCAGGGCAGCTCCAAGCTGAGAAAGCTAAACTGAGTGGCCATTGGCCTTTTAAAGATGGCACCAGTGCCAGGGATCACGGGCGATGGTGAGTACCTCCAGTCATGATGGGTGGGAGAATCGGGCTGATATTGAAAGAGAGGGACACCATGGGATGGGGTGGGTAGTTAATGAGGTGAGTTCGATACGATAACACCAGGAAAGTAGCTCAGCCTCGTGCGGACGATCCCTCTGTCACACTCAAGGAAAATCAATGATAAATTATTGTTAGAATTTGCCGAATGAGTCATAGATTCTGTTGAAACCAATTCCAGTTACAAAGATGCAGAACAAATGCACATCTGACCACACACCAATATCCCTTTTTCCCATCTTTCCTGGGAAGACTCATGTTAAAGGATGTAATCCAAGTGTCTACATTTCAGCATTCTGAAACCTGGGAACACATCCTTCCATGGCACTGTCTCTCAGTCTCCCCCTCTCTGTCTATTTCCCAAACCCCTCCCATGCGGTGATATTTAAATTGATTCCCCTGCCATCTCTCTCTGACAGTGATGTTCACACCCACAGCACACACTTGTCAGGGCACAATGGAGATATGGAGCTGTAAATGGGTGGGAGCTGTACATTCTGTCACTTCCAGCATGGGCTGCAAGTCTCCCCTCGCTGGGCAGTGATCTAACACAGTGTTACTGATCAATGCACTGGGGTGGGGTACACAATCCTACATGCTGGGAGGGTAAGTGCTCCTGGTTTACAGATTAATTCACGGGCGATCACTGCACAGGTCGCAGTGCTGGTCAGACTATCTGCTTGAGCTTTATAGATAATGCAATAATGTGGTCAGTGCAGCTCCCGGTGCTGGACAGATATGTAGCCTGTGCACAGTACATCATGTTGGTGGGGTGGATAGATGGGAAAGGTGATGGACAAGGCAAGGAGTTACCCGGAACGTTCTGTCCCCAACATTCTATAACTGACATTCCCCGGAATGTTCTATCCCTGACATGTTTGTGAACGGCCGGACGTCAGTGAATTGAACAAACGATAAGATCCCGAGGGAAGATATCCCGTTCCAGAGAGAAGGAGACACTGTTCCGAAGGCCCCTCAGGCAGTTAAAGGGGTGAATATATTTTCCCTGCGTTTACATTTCTTCCCGATACAGGATCCACCACAATTTAGACCAAAATACAGACATTCCCAAACTCCGTTTGTATTCAGGAAACTGGGAGAGAATCCTTCAGGACAGCAACGTTTCCACCCTCCATATTAGGAACTGGGAAGAAGTGACCTGTGTCTGCTCTCGAGTGATCGATTGTGTGGGAATGTTCCAGAAACCAGCTGTCCCTATGAATGTGTCTCTGTGTGTTTGGGGAGGGAGGGTTTCTTGTGGTTTATGTCACATTTTTGTCAGTAATTCCGACCTTCACATTTGTTATTCCAGCTCCAATTATTTTAATAAATCCATGAATACAGGGACACATTTGAAAATCTCACTGTGTCCCCAATCAAACGGGTCCCTTTGCCTCCAGGCTGATGGATAATGGGTTTGTTTTCCTTCCTCACAGTTAACGTAGTGACCATCTACGTCCTGCTTTATAAAGATTGTGGATTGTCTCCATGTGTCAGACGTTACCTGGGGGCCATGGCAGCGGCGGATCTCCTGATCATTATCCTCGACCTGATACTGAGACACATTCCCATTGTTTATCGGGAATGGTTTTATTTCCTGAGGTACTACGTCCCAGTGTGTAATATCCACGCCGTCCTGCTTTTTGCAGCCACTGACTGCTCTGTCTGGTTCACCGTTGCTTTCACCTTTGATCGGTTTGTGGCCATTTGTTGCCAGAAGCTGAAAAGTAAATATTGCAGTGAGAAAACGGCGGCTGTGGTTCTGGGAGCAGTGACTGTGCTGAGCTGTTTAAAGAACATTTCCTGGTATTTTATGCGCACGGCTCAGTATTGGATGGCAAACGCCCCCTGGTTTTGTGAGATACCATACGCTGTTCGTTACTCCATTGTCTGGGTCACAATCGAGTTCCTCCACCACATTCTAACCCCGTGTGTCCCATTTCTCCTGATTCTGCTGCTCAATGTTCTCACCGTCAGACACATTGTAGTGACCAGCAGAGCCCGTAGGAGACTCCGTGCTCACACCAATGGGGACGCTCAGTCTGACACTGAAATGAGAAACCGAAAAAAATCCATCATTTTACTGTTTGTGATCTCGGCCAATTTCATCCTGTTATGGTCAACGTTAATGCTGTTTTCTATATGGAGACGGATGTGGTATTTTGGGTATCGGTCTGTGTATCTCCATTGGTTTGTGCAGGAATTGGGCTTCATGCTGCAGCTCCTCAGTTGCTGCACAAACACCGCAATTTATGCCGTGACCCAGATTAAGTTCAGACAGCAACTGAAGAATGTAATGAAATATCCTTTCACCCAAATACATCTATCCATCAAATTCCCTCATTAATCAATCCATCCGGGATTTTCTCATTTCAGTTCAGTGTTTCAGCGATGGAGCAGCCTGTCGCTATGGTAACAGACTGAGGGTAGCGCTGGTTCGTCCATCCTTATCCCCCAGGGGGGTTTCAGGGAAACATTTCAATGTTTCTCAAAACTCAGGGGCCAGTGAGAAAAGGCACCATCCCACTGACTGTATCCATCACTTCCATTTGTAAACAATAAAAATGTTCATTAAAGTGTGCTGAGTAGCAGAGTGAATGATGTTGTTGTGTGTCTTTGTGTTGGAGAAGCTGAGCTGGAGAGAGACAGACTCAGCCCCAAGTCCTGGTCCTCAGGGAAGGGGAGGGCACCGCGCCCTGAGCTCAGCAGCTGGGTTTAACTCCCTCTGTCACCCCACTGCAGCCTGGCCTCCCCATTTCCTCTCCCCCACTCTTACTCCGCGTTTCTCTCCCCCTCTCTCTGCACACTCACTCTTTCTCACCACCTTTCCCCTTCACTCTCCCTCGCCCCCCTCACACACACCCCAACCCTGGTTTCTCCACCTGCCTCCACTCTTCCCTCTCCCCATCCAGCTCACTCTCACGCTCACTCTCACTGTCCTGCTGTCGCTGTCTCCCCCGCATAATTGGGTCTCTACCCCATTTTCCCTTCCTCCCACATCTCACCCCAACTCCCCCACATGCAGCCTCACCACCAACCTCCTCCCAGTCTCTGGGTCAGAGGGAGAGGGAAGGACCAGGGAGACAGAGTGTGTCAGAGAGGGAGGGAGGGACAGAAGGGAGACAGATTCAATCAGAGAGAACCTTCCGAGTTGAAGCTTCACAATCAACACTAACTGTGTCACTGTCACCCTGACCCCCTCACACGTACTGCGACACTATCACCCTAACACCCTCACATTGATTGTGTCACTATCACCCTGACCCCATCAGACCTACTCTGTCATTGTCACCCTGACCACCTCACTCTTACTGCATCACTGTAGACTGACCAGTCACACTTACTGCGTCACTATCAGACTAACCCCACACACTTACTGCATCAAGATCAACCTTACCACCTCACAGATATTGTATCACCATCAGCCTGACCCCTCACATTTACTGCGTCACTGTCATCCTGACCCCCTCACACTTACTGCGTCACTGTCATCCTGACCCCCTCACACTTACTGCGTCACTGTCACCCTGACACCCTCACACTTTCAGTGTCACTATCACACTAACACCTCACACTTGCTGCATCACGATCACCCTGATCCCTCACAATTAGCACGTCACTATCTCTCGGACCTCTTCACACTGACTGCTTCACTATCACCCTGAGCCCCCTCACACTTTCTGCTTCACTACCACACTGACCCCGACACGCTTACTGTGTCACTATTACCCTGACCCCCTCACATTTACTGCGTCACTGTCACCGTGAACCCCTCACACTTACTGTGTCACTATCAACCTGACAAATCACAATTGCAACGTTACTCTCACCCTGACAACTCACAATTGCAACGTTACTCTCACCCTGACAACTCACAATTGCAACGTTACTCTCACCCTGACAACTCACAATTACCACGTCACTATTTCTCTGACCCCCTCACACTGGCTGCTTCACTATCACCCTGAGCCCCCTCACACTTTCTGCTTCACTACCACACTGACCCCCACACGCTTACTGTGTCACTATTACCCTGACCCCCTCACAATGACTGCATCAATAACACCCTGACCTCTCACACTAACTGTGTCACTATAACCCTGGCCCCATCACACTTATTGCGTCACTTTCAGCCTGATCCCTAAGACTTACTGCATCATTATCAACCGGACCCCCTCACACTTACTGTGTCCCTATCAACCTAACCCCCACACGCTTACTTCGTCACTATCACCCTGACCCATCACAATTACTTCGTCACTGTCACCCTGACCCCCTTGCACTTACTGCGTCACTATCGCCCTGACCCCCTCACACTTACTGCGTCATTCTCAGCCTGATCCCCTCACACTCACTACATCACTTTCACCATGATTCCCCCACACTTACTGCGTCACTATCACCCTAAACCCCACATGCTTACTTCGTCACTATCACCATGACCCTTCACACTTACTGTGTTACTATCAGCCTGACCGCCTCACACTTAGTGCGTCACTGCCAGCCTCTCTCAGTCACACTTACTGCGTAACTGTCACCCTGACCCCTCACACTTACTGTGTCACTATCACCCTGACCCCTCACACTTACTGCGTCACTATCACCCTGCCCCCTCACACTAGCTGCATCACTGTCATCCTGACCCTGTCACACTTTCTGCGTCACTATCACCCTGACCCCCTCACACGTACTGCGACACTATCGCCCTAACACCCTCACATTGATTGTGGCACTATCACCCTGACCCCATCAGACCTATTCTGTCACTGTCACCCTGACCACCTCACTCTTACTGCATCACTGTAGACTGACCAGTCACACTTACTGCGTAACTATCAGACTAACCCCACACACTTACTGCATCAAGATCAACTTTACCACCTCACAGATATTGTATCACCATCAGCCTGACCCCTCACACTTACTGCGTCACTGTCATCCTGACACCCTCACACTTACTGGGTCACTATCACCCTGACCCCCTCAAACTTACTTCATCACTGTCACCCTGACACCCTCACACTTTCTGTGACATTATCACACTAACACCTCACACTTACTGCATCACTATCACCCTGATTCCTCACAATTAGCACGTCACTATCTCTCGGACCTCCTTACACTGACTGCTTCACTATCATCCTGAGCCCCCTCACACTTACTGCTTCACTACCACACTGACCCCCACATGCTTACTGTGTCACTATTACCCTGCCCCCTCACATTTACTGTGTCACTGTCACTGTGAACCCCTCACACTTACTGTGTCACTATCAACCTGACAAATCACAATTACCACGTCACTATCACCCTGACAACTCATAATTCCAACGTCACTATCTCTCTGACCCCCTCACACTGGCTGCTTCACTATCACCCTGAGCCCCCTCACACTTTCTGCTTCACTACCACACTGACCCCCACACGCTTACTGTGTCACTATTACCCTGACCCCCTCACAATGACTGCATCAATATCACCCTGACCTCTCACACTAACTGTGTCACTATAACCCTGGCCCCATCACACTTATTGCGTCACTTTCAGCCTGATCCCTAAGAGTTACTGCATCACTATCAACCGGACCCCCTCACACTTACTGTGTCCCTATCAACCTAACCCCCACACGCTTACTTCGTCACTATCACCCTGACCCATCACAATTACTTCGTCACTGTCACCCTGACCCCCTTGCACTTACTGCGTCACTATCGCCCTGACCCCCTCACACTTACTGCGTCATTCTCAGCCTGATCCCCTCACACTCACTGCATCACTTTCACCATGATTCCCCCACACTTACTGCGTCACTATCACCCTAAACCCCACATGCTTACTTCGTCACTATCACCATGACCCTTCACACTTACTGTGTTACTATCAGCCTGACCACCTCACACTTAGTGCGTCACTGCCAGCCTCTCTCAGTCACACTTACTGCGTAACTGTCACCCTGACCCCTCACACTTACTGTGTCACTATCACCCTGACCCCTCACACTTACTGCGTCACTATCACCCTGCCCCCTCACACTAGCTGCATCACTGTCATCCTGACCCTGTCACACTTTCTGCGTCACTATCACCCTGACCCCCTCACACGTACTGCGACACTATCGCCCTAACACCCTCACATTGATTGTGGCACTATCACCCTGACCCCATCAGACCTACTCTGTCATTGTCACCCTGACCACCTCACTCTTACTGCATCACTGTAGGCTGACCAGTCACACTTACTGCGTCACTATCAGACTAACCCCACACACTTACTGCATCAAGATCAACTTTACCACCTCACAGATATTGTATCACCATCAGCCTGACCCCTCACACTTACTGCGTCACTGTCATCCTGACACCCTCACACTTACTGCGTCACTGTCACCCTGACACCCTCACTCTTACTGTGTCACTATCAGCCTGACCCCCTCACACTTACTGGGTCACTATCACCCTGACCCCCTCACACTTACTGTGTCACTGTCACCCTGTCACCCTCACACTTTCAGTGTCACTATCACACTAACACCTCACACTTACTGCATCACTATCACCCTGATTCCTCACAATTAGCACGTCACTATCTCTCGGACCTCCTTACACTGACTGCTTCACTATCACCCTGAGCCCCCTCACACTTACTGCTTCACTACCACACTGACCCCCACATGCTTACTGTGTCACTATTACCCTGCCCCCTCACATTTACTGCGTCACTGTCACTGTGAACCCCTCACACTTACTGTGTCACTATCAACCTGACAAATCACAATTACCACGTCACTATCACCCTGACAACTCATAATTCCAACGTCACTATCTCTCTGACCCCCTCACACTGGCTGCTTCAGTATCACCCTGAGCCCCCTCACACATTCTGCTTAACTACCACACTGACCCCCACACGCTTACTGTGTCACTATTACCCTGACCCCCTCACAATGACTGCATCAATATCACCCTGACGCCCTCACACTTACTGCTTCACTGTCACCGTGAACCCCTCACACTTACTGTGTCACTATCAACCTGACAAATCACAATTACCACGTCACTATCACCCTGACAACTCATAATTCCAACGTCACTATCTCTCTGACCCCCTCACACTGGCTGCTTCACTATCACCCTGAGCCCCCTCACACATTCTGCTTCACTACCACACTGACCCCCACACGCTTACTGTGTCACTATCACCCTGACCCCCTCACAATGACTGCATCAATATCTCCCTGACCTCCTCAAACTTACTGCGTCACTTTCACCGTGAACCCCTCACACTTACTGCGTCACTATCACCCTGACAACTCACAATTACCATGTCACTATCTCTCTGACCCCCTCACATTTACTGCATCACTGTCACCTGACACCCTCACACTAATTGTGTCACTGTCAGCCAGACCCCCTCACTCGTACTGCGTCACTATTCGCCTTACCCCCTCACACTGACTGAGTCACTGTCACCCTGACCACCCTCACACTTGCTGCGTCACAATCACCCTGACCCCTCACAATTAGCACGTCCCTATCTCTCTGACCCCTCACACGTTTTTCGTCACGATCAACCTAACACCATCATAGCATCACAGTTCCTGCGTCAATAGCAGCCTTTCCCACTGTCAGTCTGACCCCTCACACTTAGTGCGTCATTACCAGCCTGACCTTCTCACACTTACTGCATCACTATCAATCTGACCCCTCACACTTACTGCGTCACTATCAACCTGACCCCTCACACTCACTGTGTCACTATCACCCTGACTCTCTCACACTTACTGCATCACCATTCGCCTTATCCCCTCACACTGACTGCGTCACTGTCACACCCACCCCGTCACACTTACTGCATCACTATCACCCTGACCCCCTCACACTTACTATGTCACTGTCACCCTGACCCCCTCACACTGACTGCATCACTATCACCCTGAGCCTCCACACACTTACTGCATCACTGCCACCGTGAACCCCTCAAACTTACTGCATCATGGTCACTCTAATCCCCTCACACTTACTGTGTCACTATTACCTTGACCCTTTCACACTTAGTGTGCCACTATCACCCCTCTCTCCTCTTCCCTCTCAACTCGCCACTCGCCCCTCTCCCCTCTCCACTCTCCACTCAACCCCTCTCCCCTCTACCCATCTCCTCTCCCCTCTCTCCTCACCACTCTGTCCTCATCCCCTCTCCACACTCCCCTCTGTCCTCTCCTCTCTCCCCACTCTCCTCTCCCCTTCCCCTCACACCTCTCCCCTCATTTCTCTCCCCTCTCCCCTCTCCTCATCCCCGCTCCCCTCTCTCCTCTCCCCTGTCTCCTTTCCCCTCTCCCCTCTTTCCTCTCCCCTCTCCCCTCATCCCCTAACAACTCCCGCCTCTCTCCCTCCCCTCTCTCCTCTGTCCGCTCCCCACTCCCCTCTCCCGTCTTTCCTCTCCCCTCAATCCTCTCTACTCTCCCCTCTCAACTCCCTCAACTCGCCTCTCCCCTTAAACCCCTCCCCCTACCCATCTCCTCTCCCCTCGATTCTCACCACTCTCTCCTCATCCTCTCTCCCCACTCCCCTCTCTCCTCTACCCTCTCAACTCTCTCCTCTCGCCATCCCCTCTCCCCTTTCCCCTCTTTCCTCTCCCCTCCACCTCTCCTCATCCCCTCTCCCCTCTACTCTCTCCCACTCTCCTCTCTACTCTTTACTCTCGCCTCTCCCCCCTCTCCTCTCTCCGCTACACACTCCCCTCTCCCGTCTCTCCTCTCTCCTCAATCCTCTCTCCTCTCCCCTCTCAACTCCCTCAAATCCCCTCTCCCGTCAACCCCTCTCCCCTCTCCCCATCTCCTCTCTCCTCTCTCCTCACCACTCTCTCCTCATCCCCTCACCACACTCCCCTCTCTCCTCTCCCCTCTCGCCACTCTCCTCTCCCCTTCCCCTCACACCACTCCCCTCATTCCTCTCCCCTCTCCCGCTCTCCTCATCCCCGCTCCCCTTTCTTCTCTACCCTGTCTCCTGTCCCTTCTCCCCTCTTGCCTCTCCCTTCTCCCCTTTCGACTCATCTGCTCTCACCTCTCACTCAGCCCCTCTCCGCTCACCATTCTACTCTCCTCTCACACCTCACCACTCTCTCCTCTCCCCGCTCTCCCTCCCTTCCTTTATCGCCCTTCTCCCCTCTCTCCTCATTCCATCTCCCCACTCCCCTCGCTCCTCTCTCCTCCCACCTCTCCCCTCTCCCATTTTTCCTCTCGCCTCTCTCCACATCCCCTCCCCTCTCTCCTCATCTCCTCTCCTATCTCTCCCCTCCCCCTCATCTCTACTCTCTCATCTCCTCTCTCTCCTCACCACTCTCTCCTCTCTCCTCTCCCCTCCCCTCGCTCTTCTCCCCTCTCCCATCTTCCCTCTCTCCACTCACCTTTCTCCTCTCCCGTCTCTCCTCTACTCTCTCTCCTCTTCCCTCACAATTACCCCCACTCCCCTCAACCCCTCTCCCCTCTACGCATCTCCTCATCCCCTCTCCCCACACCTCTCCCTCTCCACTCTCCTCTCCCCTCTCCCCTCTCCCCTCTCCCCCTCACATTACCCCCTCCCTTCTTTCCTCTCTCCTCTCCCCTCTTACCTCATCCCCTTACTCCTCTCGCCTCTCCCCTCTCTCCTCTCTCAGCTCCCCACTCCGCTCTCCCATCTTTCCTCTCCCCATCTCCTTTCTCCTCTCCCCTTTCAACTCCCCATCTCCCTCTCCCGTCAACCCCTCTACCATCTACCCATTTCTTCTCCCCTCACTCCTCACCACTCTCTCCTCATCCCTTCTCCCCACTCCCCTCTCTCCTCTCTCGTCTCCCCTCTCCCCTCTCTCCTCTCCTCTCTTCCCTCTCTCCTCTCCCGTCCCCTCATCCCACTCCCCTATTTCCTCTCCCCCTCCCCTTTCTCCTCATCCCCTCACCCTTCTCGCCTCTCGCCTCTCCCCTCTCCCTTCTCTCCTCTCCCCCTCTCCTCTCCCCTCTCTCCTCACCACTCTCTCCTCATTCCCCTCCCCACTCCACTCTCTCCTCTGCCCTCTTCCCTCTCCCCTCTCAACTCTCCGCTCTCCTCTCTCCCCTCTCTCCTTTCCCCGTCCATTTCCACTCTCCCCTCTTTCCTCTCCCCTCTCCCCCACATCCCCTCTCCACTCTCCCCTCTTCTCTCGTCCCTCTCTCCTCTCGCAAAGCACCTCTCCCCACTCTCCTCTCCCCCTCCCCTCTCTGCTTATCCCCTCCACTCTGTCCCCTTTCCTCTCTCTTCTCTCCTCTCTCCCCCCTCCTATCCCCTCTCCCCTCTCCCCTCTCTCCTCATCTCCTCTCCCCCTCCCCTCTCCCTTATTTCCTCTCCGTTCTCCTCCTCTTCACATTTCCTCTCCCCTCTCCCCTCTCACCCTCTCCTCTCTCCTCTCCCCGCTCCCTTCTCCCCTCTCTCCTCCCCTTTTCCCTCTCCCCTCTCCCCTATTTACGCTCCCTTCTCCCTCTCTCCTCATCTCCTCTCCCCTCTCCCCTCTCCTCTCTTTCCTCTCCCTTCTCCTCCTCTCCACATATCCTCTCCCCTCTCTCCTCTCCCCCCTCCTTACTCCTCTCTCCCCTTCCCGATCCCCTCTCCCCTGTCTCCTCCCCCTCCCTCCTCTTTCCGCTCCCTTCTCCTCTCTCTCTTCATCTCCTCTCGCCTCTCCCCTCAGCCCTCCTCCCACTCCTGACCACTCTCTTCGCTCCCGTCCCCCCTCTTTTCTCTCCCCATCCCTTTTCTCCTTATCCCCTCTCCCCACTCCCCTCCCCTCTCTGCTCTCTCTTCTCTCCTCTCTGCTCTCTCCTCTCCCCCTCACCCTCTCCACATCCCCTCTCCCCTCTCCTCTCTCACCTCCCCTCCTTTATCTCCCCTATGCCCTCTCTCCTCATCCCCTCTCCCCTCTCCCCTCTCTCCACTCTCCTCCCAACTCTCCCCTCTCCCCTTTTTCCTCTCCCCTCTCTCCACATCTCCTCTCCTCTCCCCTCTCTCCTCACCACTCTCTCCTCATCCCCTCTCCTCTCACCAATCTCTCCTCTCCCCGTCCATTCACCCCTCTACCCTTTCCTCTCCCCTCCCCTGCTCCTCATCCCCTTACCGCTCTCGCGTCTCCCCTCTCTCGTCTCTCCTCTCTCCACTTAACACTCATGGGCGGCATGGTGGCACAGTGGTTAGCACTGCTGCCTCACAGCGCCTGAGACCCGGGTTCAATTCCCGCCTCAGGCGACTGACTGTGTGGAGTTTGCACGTTCTCCCCGTGTCTGCGTGGGTTTCCTCCGGGTGCTCCGGTTTCCTCCCACAGTCCAAAGATGTGCAGGTCAGGTGAATCGGCCACGCTAAATTGCCCATAGTGTTAGGTAAGGGGTAAATGTAGGGGTATGGGTGGGTTGCGCTTCGGCGGGTCGGTGTGGACTTGTTGGGCCGAAGGGCCTGTTTTCACACTGTAATCTAATCTAATCCTGTCTCCCATGTCTCCACTCCCCTCTCTCCTCTCTCCTCTTCCCTTTCAACTCCCCCCTCTCCCCACTCCCATCTCCTCTCTCCCCTCTCCCCACTCCCCTCTCCTCTCACCCCTCTACCCATCTCCACTCTCTCCTCATCCCCTCCCTCCTCTCCCCTCTCCCCTCTCTCCTCTCTGCGTCCCCTTACCCCTCTCTCTTCTTTCCTCTCCACATCCCCTCAACCCTCTCACCTCTCCCCTCTCCTCTCTCTCCTCTATCCCCTCCCCTCTCTACTGTCCCATCTCTCCTCTCTCCTCTCTCCTCTCCCCTCTCAACTCCCCCATCTCACCTTTCCTCTCAAACCTTCTACCCTCTACCCATCTCCTCTCCCCTCTCTCCTCACCACTCTCTCCTCATTCCCTCTCCCCACTCCCCTCTCTCCTCTCCCCCTCTCCTCTCTCCTCTTTACTCTCACCTCTCCTCTCCCCTCTCTCCTCTCTCTTCTGTAATTTCCCCTCTCCCCGTACCCTCTGTCCTTTCACCTCTCCTCTCACTCCTCGCCACTCCAACCTCTTCACTCTCCCCTCTCTGCTCTCTCCTCTCTCCTCACCTCTTTCTCCCTCCCCTCCCCATCTCCTCTCCAATCTCCCGCTCCCCTCCCTCCTGTCCCTTCTACCCTCAACCCCCTCTCCTCTCGCCTCTCCTTTCTCCCAGGTCTCCTGTCCCATCACCCCCTCCCTCTCACCTCGCCCCTCTCCTCTCACTCCTCACCACTCTCTCCTCTCCCCTCTTCCCTCGTCCCTCCCTCCTCTCTCATCGCACCTCTCCACTCTCTCCTCTTCCCCTCCCCCTCTGCTTATCCCCTCTCTCCTCTCCCCCTCTCCTCGCTCTTCTCCCCTCTCCCCTCACTCCTCTCCCCTCTCCCCTCTCCTTTCTTTCCTCTCCCTTGTCGACTCTCTCCACATCTCCTCTCCCCTCTCCCCTCTCCCCTTCTCCTCTCACCTCTCTCATCTCCCCGCTCCCCTCTCCCCTCTCTCCTCCATCTCCACTCCCCTCACTCCTCTCTCCTCTCCCCTCCCCTCTCTCCTCTCTACTCTCCCCTCTCCCCCCTCTCTACTCCCCTCACTCCTCACTCCTCTCCCCTCTCCCCTCTATTCTCGCTCCTCTCCCCTCTCAACTCCCCCTTCTCCCCTCTCCCCTCTCCTTTCTTTCCTCTCCCTTCTCCCCTCTCTCCACATCTCCTCTCCCCTCTCCACTCCCCTCAATGCTCACTCCTCTCCCTCTCCCCTCTCTCCTCTCTCCTCTCCCCTATCAACTCCACCCTCTCCCCGCTCTCCTCTCTCCTCATCCCCTCTTCTCTCTCTCCACTCTCCTCTCCCCTCTCTCGTCACCTCTCTCTCCCCATCCCCTCCCTGTACTCCCTTCTCTCCTCTCTCCTCTCCTCTCTCCCCTCTCTGCTCTCCACTGTCTCCTCTACCCTCCCCCTCTCCCCTCTCTCGTCTCCCCTCTTTCCGATCTGTTCTTCCCTTTCTCCTCATCTCCTCTCCCCTCTCCCCCTCACCCTCTCCTCTCTCCTCTCCTCTCACTCCTCACCACTCTCCCCTCTTCCCACTTTTCTCTCCCCCTCCAGTCTCTCCTTATCCCCTCTCCCCTCTTCCCGTCTCCTCTCTGCTCTCTGCTTTCAACTCTCTCATCTCCCCACTCCCCGCCCACTCTCTGCTCTCTCTTCTCTCCTCTCTGCTCTCTCCTCTCCCCTCCCCCCTCACCTCTCCACTCTTCCCTCTCCCCACATCCCCTCACCTCTCTCCTCCTCCCCTCCGTTATCTCTCCTCTGCCCTCTCTCCTCATCCCCTCTCCCCACTCCCCTCTCTCCACTCTCCTCCCACCTCTCCTCTCTCCCTTTTTGCCTCTCCCCTCTCTCCACATCCTCTCTCCCCTCCCCCTCTCCTCATCTCCTCTCCCCTCTCTCCCCTCCCCCCTCATCTCTCCTCTCATCTCTCCTCTCACTCCTCACCACTCTCTCCACTCTCCTCTCCCATCCCTCTCTCCTCTTCCCTCTCAAATCCCCCCTTTCCCCACTCCCCTCTCCTCTCAACGCCTCACCCCTCTACCCATCTTCTCTCCCCTCTCTCCTCACCACTCTATCCTCATTCCTGCTCCCCACTCCCCTATCTCCTCTCTCCTCTCCCCTCTCTCCTCTCCTCTCCCATCTTTCCTCTCTCGACTCACCTCTCTCCTCTCCCATCTCTCCTCTACCCTTTCTCCTCTTCCCTCACAACTACCCCCTCTCTCCTCATCCCCTCAACGCTCTCGCCTCTCCCCTCTCCTCTCACTCCTCTCTCCGCTCCCCACTCCGCTGTCCCATCTCTCCTCTCTCTCCTCTCCCCTCTCCTCACCACTCTCTCCTCATTCCCTCTCCCCACTCCTCTTTCTCCTCTCCCCCTCCCCTCTCGTCTCTCTCCTCTCCCCTCTCCCCTCTCCTCTCCCCTCTCCCCTCTCTCCTCTCCGTGTCCCCTTACCCCTCTCCACTCTTTCCTCTCCCCTCTCTCCTCATCCCCTCAACCCTCTCGCCTCTCCCCTCTCCTCTCTCTCCTCTCCCCTCTCTCCTCACTACTCTCTCCTCATTCCTCTCCCCACTCCCCTCTCTCCTCTCCCCTCTCTCCTCTCAACTCTCTCCTCTCCCCCTCTCCTCTCTCCTCTTTGCTCTCACCTCTCCCCTCCCCTCTCTCCTCTCTATTCTGTCCCTTTCCATCTCCCCTGTACCCTCTGTCCTTTCCCCTCTCCTCTCACTTCTCGCCACTCCAAACTCTTCACTCTCCCCTCTCTGCTCTCTGCTCTCTCCTCTCTCCTCTCCTCTTTCTCCCTCCCCTCTCCCCTCCCCTATCCCCTCTCCAATCTCCCGCTCTCCTCCCTCCTGTCCCCTCTACCCTCAACCCTCTCTCCTCTCGCCTTTCCCCTCTCCCAGGTCTCCTCTCCCATCACCCCCTCCCTCTCACATCCCCCTCTCTTCTCACTCCTCACCACTCTCTCCTCTCTCCTCTTCCCTCGTCCCTCCCTCCTCTCTCATCGCACCTCTCCACTCTCTCCTCTTCCACTCCCCTCTCTGCTTATCCCCTCTCCCCTCTCCTCGATCTTCTCCCCTCACTGCTCTCCCCCTCCCCTCTCCTTTCTTTCCTCTCCCTTCTCCACTCTCACCACATCTCCTCTCCCCTCTACCCCTCTCCTCTCACCTCTCTCTTCTCCACGGTCACCTCTCCCCTCTCTCCTCCCTCTCTCTCCTCTCCCCTCTCCCCCTCTCCTCTTTACTCTCCCCTCTCAACTCCCCTCTCTCCTCTCCCCCTCCATTCCAATCACTCCTCTCTTCTCTCCCCTCTCCCCTCTCTCCTCTCTCCTCTCTCCTCTCTCCTCTCAACTCACCCCTCTCCCCTCTCCTTTCTTTCCTCTCCCTTCCCCCCTCTCTCCACATCTCCTCTCCCCTCTCCACTCCCCTCAATCCTCTCTCCTCTGCCTCTCCCCTCTCTCCTCTCTCCTCTCCCCTCTCAACTCCACCCTCTCCCTGCTCCCCTCTCTCCTCATCCCATCTCCCCTCTCCCAATCTCCTCTCCCCTCTCTCATCACCTCTCTCTCCCCATCCCCTCTCCGTACTCCCTTCTCTCCTCTCTCCTCTCCTCTCTCTCCTCTCTGCTCTCCACTTTCTCCTCTCCCCTCCCCCTCTCCCGTCTCCCATCTCCCCTCTTTCCGATCCCTTCGCCCCTCTCTGCTCATCTCCTCTCCCCTCTCCCCCTTCCCTCTCCTCTCTCCTCTACTCTCACTCCTCACCACTCTCCCCTCTTCCCACTTTTCTCTCCCCCTCCCTTCTCTCCTTATCGCCTCTCCCCTCTGCCTGTCTACTCTATGCTCTCAACTCTCTCCTCTCCCCAGCCCCTCTCCCCACTCCCCTCCCACTCTCTGCTCTCTCTTCTCTCCTTTCTGCTCTCTACTCTCCCCTCTCCCCCTCTCCTCTCCACTCTTCCCTCTCTCCACATCCCCTCTCCTGTCTCCTCCTCCCCTCCGTTATCTCCCCTCTGCCCTCACTCCTCATCCCCTCTCCCCACTCCTCTCTCTCCACTCTCCTTCCACCTCTCCTCTCTCCCTTTTTTCCTCTCCCCTCTCTCCACATCCTTTCACCCCTCCCCTCTCTCCTCATCTCCTCTCTCCCCTCCTCCTCTCATCTCTCCTCCTGTCTCTCCTCTCACTCCTCACCACTCTCTCTTCTCCCCTCCCTCTCTTCTCTCCCCTCCCTCTCTCCTCTCCCCTCCCTCTCCCATCTCCCCTCTCTCCTTTCCCCTCTCGTCTGTCCCTGTTCTCCTCTCTACCCTCTACCCTCCCCTCTCTCCTCTCTCCTCTCATCTCTCCCCTCTCCTCTCTCCCCTCCTTCCTCACCTCTCTCCCCTCACTCCGCTCCCCACTCCCCTCTCCCATCTCTCCTCTCCCCTCTCCTCTCTCTCCACTTCCCTCTCAACTTGCCCCCACCAATCTCCCCTCAACCCCTCTCCCCTCTACGCATCTCCTCTCCCCTCTCTCCTCACCACTCTCTCCTCATCCCCTCTCCCCTCTCCACTCTCTCCTCTCCCCGTCCCCTCACCTCCCTACCCTTTCCCCTGCCCTCCCCCGCTCCTCATCCCCTTACCGCTCTCGCGTCTCCCCTCTCTCGTCTCTCCTCTCTCCACTCAACACTCCTGTCTCCCATGTCTCCACTCCCCTCTCTCCTCTCTCCTCTTCCCTCTCAACTCCCCCTCTCCCCATCCCCTCTCCTCTCAAACCCTCACCCCTCTACCCGTCTCCTCTCCCCTCTCTCCTCACCACTCTCTCTTCATCCCCGCTCCCCACTCCCCTGTCTCCTCTCTCCTCTCCACTCTCCCCTCTCTCCTCTCCCCTCTCCCCTCTCTCCTCTCTGCATCCCCTTACCCCTCTCTCCTCTTTCCTCTCCCCACTCTCCTCATCCCCTCAACCCTCTCGCCTCTCCCTGTCCTCTCTCTCCTCTATCCGCTCCCCTCTCTACTCTCCCATCTCTCCTCTCTCCTCTCTCCTCTCCCCTCACAACTCCCCCATCTCACCTTTCCCCTCAACCCCTCTACCCTCTACCCATCTCCTCGCCCCTCTCTAGTCACCACTCTCTCCCCATTCCCTCTCCCCACTCCCTTCTCAACTCTCTCCTCTCCCCTCTCCCCCTCCTATCTCCTCTTTACTCTCACCTCTCCCCCTCCCCTCCCTCCTCTCTATTCTGTCTTTTCCCCTCTCCCCTGTACCCTCTGTCCTTTCCCTTCTCCTCTCACTCCTCTCCACTCCAACCTCTTCCCTCTCCCCTCTCTGCTCTGTGCTCTCTCCCATCCTATTTCTCCCTCCGCTCTCCCCCTCCCATTTCCCCACTCCAATCTCCCGCTCCCCTCCCTCCTCTCCCCTCTACCCTCAACCCTCTCTCCTCTCGCCTCTCTCCTCATCCGCTCTCCCCTCTCCCAATCCCCTCTCCCATCTCTCATCACCTCTCTCTCCCCATCCCCTCTCCTCTCTCCCCTCTCTCCTCTCCCCGTCTCCTCACCCCTCTCCTCTCACCTCGCCCCGTCCTCTCACTCCTCACCACTCTCTCCTCTCCCCTCTTCCGTCGTCCCTCCCTCCTGTCTCATCGCACCTCTCCACTCTCTCCTCTCCCCCTCCCCACTCTCTGCTTATCCCCTCTCCCTTTCTACTCGCTCTTCTCCCCTCTCCCTTCTCCACTCTCTCCACGTCTCCTCTCCCCTCTCACCTCTCCCCCTCTCCACTCCCCTCACTCCTCTCTCCTCTCCCCTCACTCCTCTCTCCTCTCCCCTCTCAACTCTACCCTCTCTCCACATCCCTCTCTTCTCATCCCCTCACCCCCTCCCAATCTCCTCTCCCATCTCTCGTCACCTCTCTCTCCCCCATCCCCTTTCCACATTCCCCTCTCTCCACTCTCCTCTCGTCTCTCCCCTCTCTCTTTCCCCTGTCTCCTCTGCCCTCTCCCCTCTCCTCTCTCTCCTCTTGTCTCTCCCCTCCCCCTCTCTCCGCATCCACTCTCCCCTCTCCCCTCCACTCCTGTTCTCTCACGTCTTTCCTCTAACCTCTCCCCCGCCCTCTCCCCTGTCTCATCTATCCTTTCCCCTCTCCCCTCTCCCTGTCCCCTCTCCCCTCTCTCCTCTCCTCTCTCCCCTCTCTCCTCTCCCCCTCTCCACTCTTTCCTCTCCACTCTCTTTTCTTTCCTCATCCCCTCTCCTCTCTCCTCTCTCATCTCCTCTCTGTCCTCTCGCCACTCCCCTATCCCCAATCCCCTCTCCCCTCCCCTCCCTCCTCTCTCCTCTCCGCGCTCCCTTCTCTCCTATCACCTGTCCCCTTTCCCCTCTCCCCGCTCTCCTCTCCCAACTCCATCACCCCCTCTCCTCTCTCCTCTCCCCCTCCCCTCTCCACTCTCCCCTCTCTCCTCTCCCCTCTCCCTTCCGTCCTCTCTCCTCTCCCCTCCCCCCTCTTCTCTCCCCTCTCTCCTCTCCCTTCTCCCCTCTCCACTCTCTCCTCTCTCCGCTCCCCACTCCCCTCTCAACTCTCCCTCTCCCCCTCTCCTCTCTCCGCTCCCCACTCCCCTCTCCCGTCTCCTCTCTCCCATCTTCCCTCTCCCCCTCCCCTTTCTCCTCTCCCCTCTCCCCTCTCCCCTCTAACCTTGCCCCTCTCTCGTCTCTCCTCGCACCTCTCTCCTCTCCCCTTCCCTCTCTACTTATCCTTTCTCGCCTCTCTCCCTCTCCTCTCTCCTCTTCCCACTTTGCTCTCTACTCTCTTATCTCTCCTCTCCCCTTTCTCCTCTCCCCTCTCTCCTCTCCCCACTCCCCTCTCTCCTCTCTCCTCTCCCTCTCCCCTCTCCCCACTCCCCTCTCTCCTCGCTACACACCTCTCACTCCTCACCACTCTCTCCTCTCCCCTCTCTCCTCTCCCCGTCCCTCTCTATTTATCCCCTCTCCCCACTCCCCCCTCCTCGCTCCTCGCTCCTCTCTCCTCTCCCCTCTCCCCTCTTTCCTCTCCCTTCTCCCCTCTTTCCTCATCTCTTCTCCCATCTCCCCACCTCTCCTCTCTTCTATTCCCTCTCCTCTCACTCCTCACCCCTCTCTCCTCTCCCCTCTCCGCTCTAACCTGTTCCTCTCCCCTCTCCCCTCTCCCCACTCCCCTCTCTCCTCTCTCATCTCCCCTCTCCAACTCCCCTCTCACCTCGCCACACTCCTCTCACTCCTCACCACTCTCTCCTCTCCCCTCCCTCCTCTCCTCTTCCCTCTCTACTTATCCCCTCTCCCCTCTCCCCCTCTCCTCGCTCCTCTCTCCTCTCCCCTCTCCCCTCTTTCCTCTCCCTTCTCTCCTCATCTTTTCTCCCATCTCCCCACCTCTCCTCTCTTCTAGCCCCTCTCCTCTCACTCCTCACCACTCTCTCCTCTCCCCTCTCCGTTCTAACCCGCTCCTCTCCCCTCTCCGCCTCTCCTCTTCCCCTCCCCTTCTCCACTCCCCTCTCCGCTATCCCGTCACTCCACACCACTCTCTCCTCTCCCCTCTACCCTCTCTGCTGCCTGCTCTCTCCTTTCTCCTCTCCTCTCTCTCCTCTCCCCTCCCTCCTCTCCCCTCTCCCCTCACTCCTCTCTCATCTACCCTCTTCTCTCACTCCTCACCACTCTCTCCTCTCCCCTCTCCCCTCTCTGCTCCCTGTTCTCTCCTCTCTCCTCTACTCTCCGTCCTCTCCACTCTCGCCTCGCCCCAATCCCCACTCCCCTCGCCCCGATCCCCACTCCCCTCTCCCTCTCTCCTCTCTCTACAGCCTCTCTCCTCTCCTCCTCTCATCTACCCTCACTCCTCTACCCCTCCCCGCCCTCCTCTCCCCTCTCCCATCTCCCCTCTCTCCCTCTCTCCTGTAACCTGTCTCCTCTCCCCTCCCCATTTTCCTCTCCCCTCTCCCCTCTCTCCTCTAACCTGTCTCCTCTCCCCCTCCCCACTTTCCTATCCCCTCTCTGTCCTCATCCCCTCACCCCTCTTACCTCTCCCCTTACCTCTCTCGTCTCTCTCCTCTCCCCACTCCCCTCTCTCCTCTCCACTGTCTCCTCTCCTCTCTCCCTTCTTTCCTCTCCACTCTGTTCTCTCTCCTCATCCACTCTCCTCTCTCCTCTCTAGTTTCCTCTCTGTCCTCTCCCCTCTTCCCTCTCCCTTCTCCCCTCTCTCCTCTCGCCTCTCCCTTCACCCCTCTCCCTGCTTTCCACTCCCAACTCCCCCACCCCTCTCTCCTCTCCCTCTCCCCTCACCCCGCTCCCCTCTCCCCTCCGTCCTCTCTCCTCTCCCCTCTCCCCCTCTCTTCTCTTCTCTCCCCTCTCCACTCTCTCCTCTCCCCCTCCCCTCTCCCCTCTCCACTCTCTCCTCTCTCCGCTCCCCACTCCCCTCTCCCATCTCTCCTCACCCCACTCCCCTCCGTCCTCTCTCCTCCCTCCTCTGCACTGTCTTCTCTCTTCTTTCCCCTCTCCCTCTCTACTCTCCCCTCTCCAATCTCTCCTCTCCCCTCTCCCACTCCCCTCCCCTCTCCTCTCAGTCATCACCACTCTCTCATCTCCCCTCTCTGCTCTCACCTCTCTCTTCTCCCCTTTCCTCTCTTTCTTCTCTCCTCAATATTCTCTCCTCTCCCCGCTCCCCTCTCTCCTCTCCCCACTCTCCTCTCTCCTCTCCCCGGTCCCCTCTCTCCACTCTCCTCTCTCCTCTCCCCTTTCTGCTCTCTCCTCTCTCCCCTTTGCTCTCGCCTCTCCCGTCTCTCCTTTCCCCTCTCCCCTTTCCCCTCACCTCTCTGTCCTCTTCCCTCTCCCCCTCCCCTCTCTCCTCATCCCTCTCCCCTCTCACCTCGCTCTCCTCGTCCCCTCTCCCCTCTCCCAGCTCTCCTCTCTCCTCTACCCTCGCCTCTCTCCTCTCCTCTCTCTCCTCTCCCCTCTACCTTCTCCTTTTTCTTCTATCCCCGCTCCCCTCTACCTTCTCTCCTCTCCTCTCTTCCCTCTCTCCTCTCTCCTCTCCGCTCTCTCCTCTCACCCCTCCACTTCCTCTTATTCATCACCACTCTCTCATCTCACTCGTCAACACTCTCACCTCTCCTCTCTTCCCTCTCTCCTCTCCCCTTTCCCCTCTTTCCTCTCTCCTCTTCCCTCTATATTCTCTCATATCTCCTCTCCCCCTCTGCTCTCTACTCCCTCCTCTATCCACTCTGCTCTCTGCTCCCGCCACTCCCGTTTCTCCTCTCCCCCTCCCCTTTCTCCTCACCCCTCGTTCCACTCCCCTCTCCCCATCTCCTCTCCCCTATATCCTCACCACTTTCTCCTCATCACATCTCCCCGATCCCCTCTCTCCTCTCTCCTCACTCCTCTCCACTGTCTTCTCTACCCTCTCCCTTCTTTCATCTCCACTCTCCCCTCTCTCCTCGTCCCCTCTCTTCTTTCCTCTCTCGTCTCCACTCTGTCCTCTTTCCTCTCCCCTCTCCCAATCCCCTCTCCCCTCTCCCCACCTTCCTCTCCCAAATCCCCCACCCCTTTCTCCTCTCTCCTCTCCCCTCTCCCCTCTATCCTCTTCTCTCTCCCCTCCGTCCTCTCTCCTCTCCCCCTCTCGTCTCTTCTCTCCCCTCTCCCCTCTCTCCTCTCCCATCTCCCATTTCCCATCTACCCTCACCCATCTCTTCTCTCCGCTCGCACCTCTCCCCTTCGCCCTCTCTCCTCTCTGCTCTCTCCTCTCCCCCTCCCCTCTCCTCTCACTCATCACCACTCTCTCATCTCACTCGTCACCACTCTCTCCTCTCCCTCACCCCTCTCTCCTCTACACTCCCCTCTATATTCTCTCCTATCCCCTCCATTCTCCACTTTCTCCTCATCCCTTCTCCTCTCTCCCCTCTCTCCTCATCCCCCTCCCCTCTCCCCATCTCCTCTCCCCTCTCTCCTCACCACTCTTTCCTCACCACTTCTCCCCAATCCCCTCTCTCCTCTCCCCTCTCCCCTCTCTCCTCTCCCCCTCCCCTCTTTCCTCTCCACTCTCTCCTCTCTACTCATCCCTTCTCCTCTCTCCTCTCTCGTCTCCTCTCTGTCCTCTCACCTCTACCCTCTCCCCATCCCCAATTCACTACCCCTCCCCTCCATCGTCTCCCCTCTCCCCTCTCTCCTCTCTCCTCTCCCCTCTCCCCCCTCCTCTCTTCTCTCAATTCTCCGCTCTCCCTATCTCCTCTCTCCTCTCTCCTCACCACTGTCTCCTCATCACCTCTCCCCTCTCCCCTCTCTTCTCTCCCTCTCCACTCTCACCTCTGTCCTCTCCCCTCTCTCCACTCCACAGTCTACTCTCCCCTCTCCCCTCTTTCCTCTCCACTCTCCCATCTCACCTCATCCCCTCTCCTCTCTCCCCTCTCGTCTCCTCTCTGTCCTCTCCCCCTACTCTCTCCCTTATGCCCAATCCCCTCTCCCTCTCCCCTCCATCCTCTCCCCTCTCCCCCTCCCCTCTCTCCTCTTGCCTCTCCCCTCTCCCAGCTCCCCTCTCCCCTCCGTCCTCTCTCCTTTCCCCACCCCCTCCTCTCTCCGCTCCCCATTCCCGTCTCCCATCTCTCCTCTCCCCTCTACTCTCTCCCCTTTCTCCCCTCCCCTCTCCCCTCTCTCAACTCCCCTCTCTCCTCATCTCCTACCCTCTCCCCTCTCTCATCTCCCCTCTCTCCCTCCCCCTCCCCTCTCTGCTCTCTGCTCGCACCTCTCTCCTCTCCCCCCTGCTCTCTGCTCTCACCTCTCTCCTCTCCCATTTCGCCTCTTTCCTCTCTCCTCTCCCCTCTATATTGTCTCCTATCTCCTCTCCCCTCTCCCCTCTCTGCTGTCTGCTCCCACCTCTCCCGTCTCTACTCTACCGTCTCCCCTTTCTCCTCACCACTCAATCCATTCCCCTCTCTCCATCTCCTCTCCCATATATCCTCACCACTCTCTCCTCATCAACTCTCCCCGATCCCTTTCTCCTCTCTCGTCTCTCTCTCCAGTCTCGCCTCTCTCCTCTTCCCTCCTGCCTCTCTCCTCTCACTGTCTCCCCTCCCCTCTCCCCTTTTTCATCTCCAGTCTCCCCTCTCTCCTTATCCCCTCTCTTCTCTCCTCTCTAGTCTCCACTCTGTCCTCTTCCCTCTAGCCTCTCCTCTATCCCGAATCCCCTCTCCCCCTCCCCTCCCTCCTCTCCCCTCTCTCCTCTCGCCTCTTTCTTCTCTCCTCTCCTCTCTCCCCTCTTTACTCTCCCCACTCCCCTCCGTCCTCTCTCCGCTCCCCACTCCCCTCTCCCTCTCCCCTCGCCCCTCTCTCCTCTCCCCCTCTCCTCTCCCTCTCCACTCTCTTTGCTCCCCTCTCTGGTCTCCTCTCCCCTCTCCACTCTCTCCTCTCTCCGCTCCCCACTCCCCTCTCACGTCTCCCCTCTCCCCTCTCTCTCCTCTACCCTCTATATTCTCTCCTATCCCCTCCCTCTCCACTCTCTCCTCATCCGCTCTCCCCTCTCTCCTCATCCCCTCTGCCCTCTCCCCATCTCCTCTACCCTCTCTCCTCACCACACTCTCCTCACCACCACTCCCCAATCTCCTCTCTCCTCACCACTCTCGCATCTCTCCGCTCCCCTCTCCCCTCTCTCCTCTCCACTGTCTCCTCTCCCGTCTCCCCTCTTACCTCTCCACTCTCCCATCTCTCCTCATCCCCTCTCCTCTCTCCTCTCTAGTCTCCTCTCTGCCCTCTCCCCTCTACCCTCTCCCCTATCCCAATCCCCTCTCCCTTTTCTCATCCATCCTCTCCCCTCTCCCCTCTCTCCCCTCGCCTCTCCCCTCTCCCCTCTCCCTGCTTTCCACTCCCAACTCCCTCACCCTTCTCTCCTCTCCCCTCACCCCTCACCCCGCTCCCCTCTCCTCTCCGTCATCTCTCCACTCCCCTCTCCCCTCTTCTCTCCCCTCTCCACTCTCCCCATCTCCCCTCCCCTCTCGCCTCACCACTGTCTCCTCATCACCTCTCCCAATCCCCTCTCTCCTCGCCCCCCTCCACTCTCGCTTCTGTCCTCTCCTCTCTCCCCTCTTTCCACTCCACTTTCTCTTCTCACCTCTTTCCTCTCCACTCTCCCCCTCTCCTCATCCGCTCTTCTCTCTCCACTCTCGTCTCTTCTCTGTCCTCTCCCCTCTACCCTCTCCCCTTGCATAATCCTCTCTCCCTCTCCCCTCCATCTACTCCCCTCTCCCCCTCCCCTCTCTCTCTCTCTCGCCTCTCCCCTCTCCTCGCTTTCTACTCCCAACGCACCCACCCTCTCTCCTCTCTCTACTCCCCTCACCCTGCTGCCCTCTCCCCTCTGTCCTCTCTCCTCTCCCCTCTCCACTCCCTTCTGTCTTCTTTCCCTTCTCCCCTCCGTCCTCTCTCCTCTGCCCTCTCCACTGTCTTCTCTCGTCTCTCCCCTCTCTACTCTCCCCTCTCTCCTCTCCAATCTCTCCTCTCTCCGATCCCCACTCCCCTCTCCCCGCTTTCCTCTCTCAACTCCCCCAACCCTCTCTCCTCTCTTCTCTCTCTTCACCCCTCTCCCCTCTATCCTCTCCTCTCTCCCCTCGGTTCTCTCTCCTCTCCCCTCGCCCCCTATCGTCTCTTCTCTCCCCTCCCCCCCTCTCCTCTCCCCTCTCCCCTCTCCCTACCGTCCTCTCTCCTCTCCCCTCTCCACTCTCTTCTCTCTTCTCTCCACTCCCCTCTCTAGTCTCCCTCTCCCCTCTCCACTCTCTTCTCTCTCTGCTCCCCACTCACCTCTGCTGTCTCTCCTCTCTCCTCTCTCCTCACCCCTCCCCTCTCCACTCTCCCTCTCCCCTCTCCTCTCACTCATCATCACTCTCTCATCTCACTCGTCACCACTCTCACCTCTCCCCTTCCCCCTCTCTCCCCTCCATATTCTCTCCTATCCTCTCTCCACTGTCTTCTCTCTTCTCTCTTCTCTCCCCTCTCCCCTCTCACCTCTCCCCTCTCTCCTCTCCCCTCTATATTCTCTCCTATCCCCTCTCCCCCTCTGCTCTCCTCTCTCCTCTATCCTCTCTGATCTTTGCTCCCGCCTCTCCCGTCTCTCCTCTCCCCTCTCCCCTTTCTCCTCACCACTCACTCCACTCCCCTTTCCCCCTCCCTTCTCTCCTCATTCCCTCTCCCCTCTCCCCACTCTCCACTCGCCATTCCCCTCTTCCCTCTCCCCGCTCTGCTCTCCCCTCTCTCCCTCTGTCCTCTCCTCTCTCTCGTCTCCCCTCTCCACTCTCTCCTCATCCCCTCTCCTCTCTCCCCCTCCTCTCGCCTCTCCACTCTCCCCTCTAACCACTCTCCTCTCCCCTCTGCTCCTCCCCTCTCTCCTCTCCTCTCCTCCCTCTCCTCTCCCCGCTCCCCTCTCTCCTCTCCCCACACTCCTCTCTCATCTCCTCTCTCTCCTCTCACCTCTCCCCATCCACACTGCCCTCTCCTCCCCCTCCCCCTCTTCTCTCTCCTCTCCCCTCTCCTCTCACTCCTCACCACTCTCTACTCTCTCCTCTCCCCTCTCTGCTCCCTGCTCTCTCCCCTCTCCTCTCCCTCCTCTCCACTCTCGTCTCTCCCCATCTCCACTCCACTCTCCCCTTCCCCACTCCTCTCTCCCCCTCCCCTCTCCCCTCTCCCCCTCCCCGCCCTCCTCTCCCCTCTCCCATCTCACCTCTCTCCTCTCCCCTACCCTCTCTCCTCTCACCACTGTCTCCTGTACCCTGTCTCCTCTCCTGACCCCCCACTTTCCTCTCTCATCTCCCCTCTCCCCTCTTTCCTCTCCCCCCCTCCTCATCCCCTCTCCCCTCTCTCTCTCCCCGTCTCCTCTCCCCACTTTCCTCTCCCCTCTCCCCCTCTCCTCATCCCCTCACCTCTCTTGCCTCTCCACTCTCCTCACTGTCCTCTCTCCGCTTCCGACTCCCCTTTACCCTCTCTCCTCTCCCCTCTCTCCTCGCTTCTCTCCCCTCTCAACTCCCCTATTGATCCTTCTCTCCCCTCTATCCATCTCCTCTCCCCTCTCTCCTCACCCCTCTCTCCTCATTCCCTCTCCCCACTCCACTCTCTCCTCTCTCCTCTCAACTCTCTCCTTTCCCCTCTCTCCTCTCCCCGTCTCCTCTCTCCCTCCCACTATCCTCTCCACACTGCCCCTCTCCTCATCCCTTCTACACTCTCCTCTCCCCTCTCCCCTCTCTCCGCTCCCTTTTTTCCTCTCCCTTCTCCCCTCTCTCCTTCTCTCCTTTCCCCTCTGCCCTCACCCCCTCCCGTCTCCCCTCTCTCCCTCCCCTTTCTCCTCTCCCTCACCCCTCTCTCCTCTCCCCTCACCACTCTCCCCCTCTCCTCATCCTCTCTCCCCTCTCCCCATTTCCTCTCCCCTCTCTCATCACCACTCTCTCCTCATCCTCTCTTCGCACTCCCCTCTCCCCTCTCCTCTCCAGAGTCCTCTGTCACCTTCCTCTTTCCTCTCCCCTCCTGCCTCTCCTCATCCCCTCTCTCCTCTCCACTCTCGCCTCTCCCCTTTCCCCTCTCCCCTCTTTCCTCTCCACTCTCCCCAATCTCCTCATCCCCTCTCTTCTCTCCTCTCTCGTCTCCACTCTGTCCTCTTCCCTCTCCCCTCTCCCCTATTCCCAATCCCCTCTCCGCCTCCCCTCCCTCCTCTCCCCTCTCTCCTCTCTCCTCTCTCCTCTTCCCTCTCCCCTGCGTCCTCTCTCCTCTCCCCTCTCCCCTCTCCCCTCTCCTCTCTTCTCTCCCCTCCCCCTCTCCGCTCCCCATTCCCCTCTCTCGTCTCTCCTCTCCTCTCTCCTCTCCGTCCTCTCCCTTCTCTCCTCTCCACTCTCTTCTCCCTTCGCTCCCCCTCCCCTCTCTCCTCTCCCCCCCGTCTCCTCTCACTCATCACCACTCTCTCATCTCACTCGTCACCAGTCTCACCTCTCCCTCTCTCCTCTCCCCTCTATATTCTCTCCTATCCCCTCCCCTCTCCCCTCTCTCCCCATCCCCTCTCCTCTCCCCCCCCACCTCATCCCCTCTTCCCTCTCCCCGTCTCCTCTCCACTCTCTCCTCACCACTCTCTCCTCACCACCTCTCCCTCCTCCACTCTCTCCTCTCCCCTCTCCACTCTCATCTCTCTCGTCTCCCCTCTCTCCTCTCCACTGTGTCCTCTCCACCTCCCCTCTTTTCTCTCCACTCTCTCCTCATCCCCATCCTCTTTCCTCGCTCGTCTCCTCTCTGCCCTCTCCCCTCTACCGTCTCCCCTAACCCCCATCCCCTCTCCCCCTCCCCCCATCCTCTCCCCTCTCCCCACTTTTCACTCCCAACTCCCCGACCCCCTATCCTCTCTCCTCTCCCCTCTACTCTCTTCTCCCCCTCTCCACTCTCCCCATCTCCTCTCCCCTCTCTCCTCAACACTGTCTCCTCATCACCTCTGCCCAATCCCCTCTCTCCTCGCCCCTCTCCACTCTCGCCTCTGTCCTCTCCTCTCTCCCCTCTCTCCACTCCACTGTCTCCTCTCCCCTCCCCTCTTTCCTCTCCACTCTCCCCTCTCTCCTCATCCCCTCTCCTCTCTCCACTCTCGTCTCCTCTCTGTCCTCTTCTCTTTACCCTCTCCCCTACGCCCAATCCTCTCTCCCTCTCCCCTCCATCTTCTCCCCTCTCTCCGTCCCCTCTCTCCTCTCGCCTCTCCCCTCTCCCCGCTTTCTACTCCCAACTCTCACACGCCTCTATCCTCTCTCTTCTCCCCTCACCCAGTTCCCCTCTCCCCTCCGTCCTCTCTCTTCTCCCCCTCCCCCTCTCCTCTCTCCGCTCCCCAGTCCCCTCTCCCGTCTCTCCTTTCCCCTCTCTCATCCGTCCTCTCTCCTCTCCCCTCTCCACTCTCTTCTCTCTTCTCTCCCCTCTCCCCTCTACTCTCCTTTCTCCCCTCTCCCGTCTCTCCTCTCCCCTCTCCTCTCACCTCTCCCTCTCCTCTCCCCCTCCCCTTTCTTCTCACTCATCACCACTCTCTCAACTCACTCGTCACCACTCTCACCTCTCCCCTCCCCCTCACTCCTCTCTCCTCCCTCCTCTCTTCTTCCCTCTATATACTCTCATATCCCCTCCCCTCTGCACTCTCTCCCCTCTCTCCACTCTCCCCTTTCTGCTCTCTCCTCTCTTCTATCTGCTCTCTGTCTCGCCTCTCCCGTCTCTCCTCTCCCCCTCCCCTTTCCCCTCACCACTCTGCCCTCTTCCCTCTCCCCTCCACTCTCTCCTCTCCCCTCCACACTCTCCTCATCCCCTCCCCCCTCTCACCTCTCCCCACTCTCCTCTCTCTCCTCCCCTCCCCTCTCCTCTCCCCTCTCTCCTCTCCCCCTCCCCTCTCCTCTCACTCATTACCTCTCTCTCATCTCACTCATCACCACTCTCACCTCTCACCTCTCACCTCTCCCCTCTCTGCTCTCTGGTCTCACCTCTCTCCTCTCCCCTTTCCCGTCTCTCCTCTTCCCTCTATATTATCTCCTATCCCCGCTCCCCTCTGCTCTCTACTGTCTCCTCTATCCTCTCTACTCTCTGCTCCCGCCTCTCCCGTCTCTCCTCTCCCCTCTCCCCTTTCTCCTCACCACTCATTCCACTCTCCTCTCCCCTCCCCTCTCTCCTCATCCCTCTCCCCTCTCCCCTCTCTCCACTCTACACTAGCCTCTCCACTCTCCCCACTCTACTCTTCCCTCCCCTCTCTTCTCTCCTCTCTCTCCTCTCCTCCCCACTCTCTCCTCTCTCCCCTCTCTTCTCTCGCCTCTCACCTCTCCACTCTCCCCTCTACCCGCTCTCCTCTCCCCTCTGCTGCTTCCCGCTCTCCTCTCCTCCCTATCCTCTCACCGCTACCCTCTCTCCTCTCCCCACTCTCCTCTCTCCTCTCCCCTCTCCCCTCTCTCTTCTCCCCTCTCCCCATTCTGCTCTCTCCTCTCCCCTCTCTGCTCTTGCCTCTCCCGTCTCTCCTCTCCCCTTTACCCCTTCCCCTCACCACTCTGTCATCTTCCCTCTCCCCTCCACTCTCTCCTCTCCCCTCTCCACTCTGTCCGCATCCCCTCTCCCTTCTCACCTCTCCCCGCTCTCCTATCTCCCCTCACCTCTCCTCTCTCATTTCCCCTCTGTCCTCTCCCCTCTACCCTCTCTCCTCTCCCCTCTCCACGCTCTCCTCGTCCCCTCTCCCCTCTCTCCTCTCCTCCCTCTCCTCTCCCCTCTACCTTCTCCCCTCTCTCCTATCCCCGCTCCCCTCTATCCTCTCTCCTCTCCTCTCTTCCCCCCTCTTCTATCCTGTCCTCTCTCCCGTCTCCCGTCTTTCCTCACCCCTCTCTCCACTCCCCTCTCTCCTCATCCCCTTCCCTCTCTGCTCGCTCATCTCCCCTCTCTCCTCTCCCCTCTCCTCTCACTCATCACCACTCTCTCATCTCACTCGTCAGCCCTCTCACCTCTCTCCTCTCCCCTCTATATTATCTCCTATCCCCTCTCCTCTCTCTCCTCTCTCCTCTCTGCTCTATTCACTCTGCTCTCTCCTCTCGCCTCTCCCATCTCGCTTTCCCCCTCTCCCCTTTCTACTCACCACTCACTCCACTCCCCTCTCCCATCTCCCCTCTCTCCTCTCTCCCTCCCCTCTCCTCTCACTCATCACCACTCTCTCATCTCACTCGTCAACACTCTCACCTCTCCCCCTCCCCTCTCTGCTCTCTGCTCTCTGCTCTCACCTCTTTCCTCTCTCCTTTCCCCTAATTCCTCTCTCCGCTGCCCTCTATATTCTCTTCTTTCCCCTCTCCCCTCTCTGCTCTCGACTCTCTCCTCCATCCTCTCTGCTCTCTGCTCCCGCCTCTCCCGTCTCTCCTCTCCCCTCTCCCCTTTCTCATCACCGATCTCTCCACTCCCCTCTCCCCTCCCCTCTCTCCTCATCCCCTCTCCCCTCTCCCCTCTCTCCACTCTCCACTCGCCTCTCCACTCTCCCCTTCCCCTCTCTCCTCTCCTCTCTCTCGTCTTCCCTCTCCTCTCTTTCCTCATCCCCTCTCCTCTCTCCCCTCTCTCCTCTTGCCTCTTCACTCTCCCCTCTACCCGCTCTCCTCTCCAGTCTGTTCCTTCCCTCTCCCCTCTCCTCCCTCTCCGCTCCCCGCTCCTCTTTCTCCTCTTCCCACTCTCCTCTCTCCTCTCTCCTCTCCCCTCTCTCCTCTCTCCTCTCCCCTCTCCCCTTTCTGCTCTCTCCTCTCTCCTCTCTGCTCTCTGCTCTCACCTCTCCCGTCTCTCCTCTCCCCTATCCCTGCTCTCCTCTCGCCTCCCCCCCCCTCTCCTGTCCTCTCTCTCTCCTCTCCCCTCTACCTTCTCCCGTACCCTCTACCTTCTCTCCTCTCTCCTATCCCCTCTCCCCTCTATCCTCTCTCCTCTCTCCTCTATATTATCTCCTATCCCCTCTCCTCTCTCTCCTCTCTCCTCTCTGCTCTATTCTCTCTGCTCTCTTCTCTCGCCTCTCCCAACTCGCCTCTCCTTTCTCCCCTTTCTACTCACCACTCACTCCACTCCCCTCTCCCATCTCCCCTCTCTCCTCTCTCCCTCCCCTCTGCTCTCACTCATCACCACTCTCTCATCTCACTCGTCAACACTCTCACCTCTCCCCCTCCCCTCTCTGCTTTCTGCTCTCACCTCTTTCCTCTCCCCTTTCCCCTAATTCCTCTCTCTGCTCCCCTCTATATTCTCTTCTATCCCCTCTCCCCTCTCAGCTCTCGACTCTCTCCTCCATCCTCTCTGCTCTCTGCTCCCGCCTCTCCTGTCTCTACTCTCCCCTCTCCCCTTTCTCATCACCGCTCTCTCCACTCCCCTCTCCCCTCCCCTCTCTCCTCATTCCCTCTCCCCTCTCTCCACTCTCCACTCGCCTCTCCACTCTCCCCCTCCCCTCTCTCCTCTCCTCTCTCGTCTTCCCTCTCCACTCTTTCCTCATCCCCTCTCCTCTCTCCCCTATCTCCTCTCGCCTCTTCACTCTCCCCTCTACCCGCTCTCCTCTCCAGTCTGCTCCTTCCCTCTCTCCTCTCCTCCCTCTCCGCTCCCCGCTCCTCTTTCTCCTCTTCCCACTCTCCTCTCTCCTCTCCCCTCTCCCCTCTCTCCTTTTTCCTCTCCCCTCTCCCCTTTCTGCTCTCTCCTCTCTCCTCTCTGCTCTCTGCTCTCTGCTCTCTGCTCTCACCTCTCCCGTCTCTCCTCTCTCCTATCCTTGCTCTCCTCTCCCCTCCCCTCCCCCTCTCCTGTCCTCTCTCTCTCCTCTCCCCTCTACCTTCTCCCATCCCCTCTACCTTCTCTCCTCTCTCCTATCCCCTCTCCCCTCTATCCTCTCTCCTCTCCTCTCTTCCTTCTCTCTTCTCTTCCCTCTCGTCCACCTCTCCCGTCTCTCCTCTCTCCTCTCCCCTCTCCTCCTCCGCTTTCTGCTCTCTCGTCTCTCCTCTGTCCTATCTGCTCTCACCTCTCCCATCTCTCCTGTCCTCTCTCCCTGTTCTCCTCTCCACTCTCTCCTCTTCCCCGCCCCCTCCCATCTCCCCTCTCAACTCTCTCCTCATCCCCTCTTCCCCTCCCCTCTCTCCTTTCCTCTCAGCCTGCTATCCTCTCTCCCTCCCCTCTTCCTCACCACTCTCTCCCCTCACCAATCTCTGCTCTCTCCCCTCTCGTCTCTCCCCTCTCTCCTCTCCCATCTCTCCTCTCCCCTCTCCCGTCTCCCCTGTCCCCCTCCCTCTCTCCTCTCCCCCTCTCCACTTTCTCCTCATCCCCTCTCCCCTGTCCCCTCTCTTCTCTCCCCCTCCCCTCTATCCTCTCTCCTCTCCCCTCTTCCTCACCACTCTCTCCTCTCACTCATCACCACTCTCTGCTCTCTCTCCCGTCTCTCCTCTCTCCTCTCCCCTCTCCCCTCTCCCCTCTTTCCTCTCCCTTCTCTCCTCTCCCCCTCTCCTCTCCACTCTCTGCTCTCCACTTCCCCTCCCCTCCTCTCTCCTCTCTGCTCTCCCCTCTTCCCTTTCCCCCTCTCCTCTCCTTCCCTCTACTCACCCCCTCTCTACCCCATCGCCCCCTCCCTCTCAAAACCTGCATGCATTCATGTAGAACTCTGAGCTCAAAAACTGCATGAATTTATGTAAAACCCCATTATCTCACTTTTTAGATTAGAATCAATCTAAACATCGTGGCACAGACAGAGAACACAGTGGGCCAACACCTCCAACATATTGTCCAGCTATCACCATTGTTAACAGCTAACCCGAGAGTGCAACTTTTTTAAAAAAAGGTTTTGTGATTTACACATGAAAGAAGTGAAACTATGACTGTATTCTAACAGATGAAAGGCTTAACAGACACTCAAGTTTACAATGTATAATTTCAGTTACATCACACTGCAAATTTTTGCTATAAATTCTGTGTTACAATCGATCCCTCCACAATCACCTGATGAAGGAGCGGCGCTCCGAAAGCTAGTGTGCTTCCAATTCAACCTGTTGGACTATAACCTGGTGTTGTGTGATTTTTAACTTTGTACACCACAGTCCAACACCGGCATCTCCAAATCAGGAAACAAAGGAGGCGATCACATTGAAAGATGAGGCATACAAAGTGGTCAAAAACAGCATGAAACTGGAAGATTGAGAAAACGTTAAAGGTCAAAAGAAAGCCACAAAAAGAGCGAAAAAGAACCGTAAGTAAGAACAGGAGAGAAAAGATGTATCACAGAATTTAAAGACAGATAGCACAAGTTTCTATGAAAACTTTAAATGAAAAAGACTGGCTAAGGTAAATGTTGGTCCTTCGGAGGATGTGAAGGGGTGTTTAGTTATGGGATGTGATGAAATGGCTGAGGCACTGAACAGGTATTTTGCATCGGTCTTCACAGTGGTGGGCACTAATAACATACCAGTTAATTGACGAAGAGATGGAATCGGTGAGGACCTGGAAACAAACATCATTACAGAACGCTAGTGTTGGGCAAGCTCATTGAGCTAAGGATAGACAAGTCTCCTGGTCCTGGTGTAATGCATCCCAGGGTGCTAAAAGAGACAGTTGGGGATAGACCAGGTGCACTATCAGTAATTTTCCTAAGTTGCTGGACTCTGGGGCAGTTCCAGCAGATTGGAATACAGTGGCGCTGATGTTTAAAAAGGAAGATAGACAAAAGATGGGGAAGTATCGATCAGTTAGCGTAACATCTGTAGTGGGGAAAGTGCTTGAGTCTCTTATCAAGGAAAAAAGAACAAGGCATTGCTGGATCCCCAAGTGAATACCTTCCCACACATGGAGCAGCTGAATGACGTCTCCTCCATGTGAACAGGGTGATGTCAAATAAAGAGCATTGAATTTAAGAGCTTTACAGATCTTTAAGATTTTTTTCCAACACAGTCAGGGGAAAGGTCTCTTGTCAGTGTAAAGTCACTGGTGTGACATGAATCTGGATGACAAAATAAATCTCTTCCACACATAGAACAGGTGAATGGTCTCTCCCGGAACGTCTGTGTCGATGAGTCTCCAGCTAGTCTGGAAATCTACAGTTCTTCTCACAATCCAAGCATTTCTATGGTGCTGATCTCCTCATATATCTCCAAGTTGGATGATCTGGTGAATCCTTTCCCAGAAACACACTATATGTGTATGGCTTCTCTGTCTGTGAAGCTTTTTTAGATTGTTAACTGGATAATGTTAAATAATTTCTGCAGTAGTTTCACTGAAACGCTCACACTCTTATATGTGTGTCTGTTTGTGTGTGTGTGTGAGTGTGTCTGTCTGTCTGTGTTGGTGCTTTAACACACACAATGTTGTTTGAAACCTTTGCTCACTGACCTACCAGATAAACATCTTCCCTTTGTATCCAAATGAATTTAGTGACTCTGTTGGATCTTTATATCATGTTTGATTTGTCTCACTGATCTTCAGTTCTTTCAAACTATTTCTCTGTGAAATGATTTTCAAATATTGCGGGTCCATACAGTGTAAAATCTCAGATCAAACAAATCCAATTTCAGAAAGACATCTTTTCTCTATTCCACACCCCCTCACAAACAAATTGTCCAATCATCTTGAAAGATGCAAAAAGCACCATCAAATGTAAAAAGGAACCTGAGACATTGTGTATCCTGAGGTACAAACCTATTGCAGAATGTACCTCGCCAACTGGTGGATAGCACAGCCCCCTACACAGAACGATGTTACACAAGAGATGATACCCTTTGCTGCTACTGGACATCAATGGTGATGAAAGGCAATGGTTAAGGTTGTTGACTATCAAACGTGCTGTTTTATCGCAGATATTGACAAGCTTAGATTACTTTCAGTATGGAAACAGGCTCTTTGGCCATACAAGTCCACATCGACCCGCTGAAGCACAACCCACTCAGACCCATCCCCCTACACCTAACACTACAGACAATTTAGCATGGCCAAATCACCTAACCTGCACATTTTTGGACCAAGGGAGGAAACCGAAGCACCCAGAATGAACCCATGCAGACACAGGGAGAATGTGCAAACTCCACATAGAGAGGTCACCTGAGGCGGGAATTGAACCTGGATCTCTGGCACTGTGAGGCAGCAGTGCTAACCATTATGCCACCCGTATCAGCGAGTTAAGGCAGACAATGGGTTAGCAGGAAAGTGGAGTTGAGCCCTGGAGTAGATCAGCCATGTTCATATTGAATGACAGTGCATGCTTGAGGGGCCGAGTAGCCGACTCCTGTTTCTATTTCTTACGCTATTATGTTGGGCTTTTGGAAAGTAACTTGTTATATTCCTGGAAGTCGTGTTGTACACTGTTGCATTCAGGGAGAGCAGAGGATTTGTTTGAGTTAACTCTGGGTGCGGTATGGAGGCTGTATTCACCGTGACATGTGAATAATTCTGGCTAATTCATTAACATGACACACATCTGGAGCAGAATTTACAGAAAGGGGAAGACTGGAGGGAGGGATTAGGGGTGTCAGTCATTTCCAGATCTAACCTGGATTTTCCAAGTACATTTCCGAAACTACATCCAAACATCCGAGTGGCCTCGATGTGCCCCTGTGTAGCAGGTCCAAAGGGCTGAATGGAACATCAGAACACAGGGCTGAGGGACACAAGAAGGCCTTTTGGCTCTTTGACACTACTCCACCAGGAAGTAAGGTCGTGGCTCACCTCATTCTGGTCCCAACTACACTTTTCTCCCCATGCACCTTTATCCCTGATTTACCTGTCTATGAAAAATCAGGCGAAGCCAGCCTCGATATAATATAAAGTTCTGGCCATCCGAAACGTCTGGGAAAGAGAATTCCCACTTGAATGGATTCCCATTTTGTGAATTTCTCCTCATCCCTTTTCTGACTGAGGTTGGAGGGTGTCACTATTTCCTTTTCTTGTCCCACTCCTCCACTGCTCACAACAAACATTAAATGTAACCAGGTTGGTGATATGGCCGATGAGAAAAGTCTCAGACTGGGTCGGATTCAGTGCTAGGAACAAGTCAGGCAAACTTCTTTAGTCAGACTCAAGTAACTAATATAACTAATGGAAGAACATTGTGGAGCTGTGGTTAGCACTGCTGCCTCACATCACCAAGGAGCTGGGTTCAATTCCAACCTCGAGCGAACCTCTATGTGGAGTTTGAACATTCTCCACGTGTCTGTGTGGCTTTCTTCCCAATGCCCCAATTTCCTACCACTGACCAAAGATGTGCAGCTTAGAGTGGATTGGCCATGTTAGATTGTCCATTGTGCCCCGGGATGCGTCGGTTAGGTGGGTTAGTCATGCGAAATATAGGTCTATATGGCCGGCAGGTCTGGGTGTAATGCTTCTTGGTGGGCTGGTTTGGATGCAATGGGCAGACTCCTGCTTTCACATTGTAAAGATTCTATGACAATGACTGCAGTTTGGATTATGCAAACACCATGTGGGCATCTACCTGATCCGCTCTCCTCAAGGTCTTTTATGTTTCAATAAGATCGCCTCTCATTCAAAGAGTACCCTGTTAAGACCTTCATAATATAAGGCCTTCATCCCTGGAATATGTGAAGCGAAGCATGTCTGAACAGCTTCCAATGTCATTATATCCTTACTCAGGTGAGGCGACAGAAAATAATCTCAGATGATTTTTTATGTTTGTAAATCTCTTCCCCGCAGAGTATTGGAGACAGAGATATTGCATGTTTTTTTTCAGGCACAGACGGAAGGTTATTAAAGAACAACGAGCGAAGGATTATTAGGCAGGAACGTGCAGTGTGGGTGAAATTCTGACAGTGTTACCAAATAACACTGATTCAACACATCCAGGAATACAATGTAAAACAAAATGATAACATAGATAAAAATTTAAAATGCAACAGTGATAGAATACAGTTCCAAAGGACCATGGGGCTGCTCTATCTTAGAGATAGTTACTCGTGGTGGGTTACTCTGAGGGTCACCACGCCTCGGTTGATGGGGTGACGTTGAGAGAGTGTCTTCTTCATGGTAACTTCTGTCAGTGTGGGGAATTGAGCCTGCGCTATTGGCCTCCCTCTGCATCACAAAGTAGCCGTCCAGCCAACTGAGTGGGAGACTGTGTAACTGTCACAGACAGAAACAGTCACAGACAAAGGGCAAGAGAAACTTTCAAAACAAGGAAAAAGGTACAATTCAGAAAACGGTCAGGATAACGGATGAGAATAAAAACATTCTCTGCCGGAAATCAAATTTTATAACTAGACAATTGTTCAGAAGCTTTCTTTGGCTGACTACAATAAAGTGAGACAAATGAATTAGCCAGAATTATTAATTGTAATTTGATATCGTTAACCATAAATATGCGTATACTTCAGACTGATCTGTGGAAAATGTGCTTATCATTACCTTGAAGTATAAAACTATGGACTATATTGTTTGGAGAGTGCATTCGCATTAGAAATGTCCTTGAACAGGCGCTTAAAGATAACCGGGGTAAAAGAGCCTGAGTGTTGTCTGGTCACTGACAGGAATCCAGGGGGAAAATTCCTCCAACATGGAGATGAGAAAACCATCAGATCAGCTGCGATCTTATTGAATGCTAGAAAACATTTTAAGGGCTGAATGGCCTCATGATGGATTTGAATTGTATGTGATTTCAAAAACGTACATCTCTACTCCTCCCCTTATGCGTTCCATACTAGGGCACTGACATTTTCCGGAAAATTGGAATTATTTGGAACATTATCTGGAACATTCTATGATCAGCGTTCTTCAGAGTATTCTATCGCCGTATAGGAGTATTGAAAAGGCGAGAGAGAGAGAGAGAGGGAAGTTGCTGCATGCAGTAGTGAGAGTGGTGGAGAATGAGCCTTGTTCGGGGGTAGGTTCTATAACAGATATACAGTGAGTGTGAGGGAGCAGAGAGAATACGGTGACCGTTATCCTGACAGAGCAGGAAAGATTATTGATGCTTGTACTCTATTGCTAGATATTTCTTCAGACCGCAGATACTGCACTGAGCTGGGTGGTGAGCTCAGATCATGCTCGGCGGGTCTGGTGGTGTGGCCTCCTCTGGGAAGAGAATGGTCCCCCTCTGTACTAGCCCATTCACCAGGAACTATGTGCCCCGGTCAACAAACCGTGGTGTAATTGCCCCTTAACTGCCATGCTCGGAGTAAACTGCAGTGCAGCTCCAAACAAAGAAAGTGCAACCATGTGCCCATTGGCCTTTTAAAGATGGCCGCAGTGCCAATGTTTCCAGAATATCCAGGGGCATCCAAGCAATGTTGAATACCTCCAGCCATGTTGGGTGGGAGAATAGGACTGGCATTGAATGCGAGGAACACCCTGGGGTGGACGGGTAGTTAATGAGGTGAATTAGATAAGATAGCACCAGGAAACTAGCTCGGTCTAGTGCAGACAATCCCTCTATCACACTCAATGAAAATGGCACTGAGACAAATTATTGTTAGATTCAGCACAATGAGTCGAAGACTCTGCTGACCCTAATCCCAGTTACAAAGCTGCAGAACAAATGCTAATGCAAAACTCTCCATCATCTGTACTCACACCGATATCCTATTCACCCATCGTTCCTCGGAATACTGGCTCACATTGCAGGATGCCATTGAAATACCTTCACTTCAGCATTCTGAAACCTGTGATCTTCCATGAAATTGTCTCTCAATCTCTCTTTCTCGTTATCCCCAAATCCTTCTTTTTTTTTGGTATTTAAACTGACTTCCCTAACATCTCTCTCTGGCAGTGCTGTTCACAGCTACAGCACCCCCTTTTAAAGGCACAGTGAAGATATGGAGCTGTAAATGTATGGGAACTGCACATCCTGTCACTTCCAGTATGGGCTGCAAGTTTCCCCACGCTGGGCAGGGATCTAACACAGTATTACTGAGCAATGCATTGGGGTGTGGACACAGCTGTACATGCTGGGAAGGTAATTGTTCCAGCTTTACAGATCAATTCACTGTTATTCACTGGACAGCTCCCCATATTGAACAGACACCATGGCTACGTTTATAGAACAAGCCACACTTGTGTGCGCTGCATATTACCCCATGATGGAAAGGCCATTTCGCCCAGGTTTCTGAATCAATGAACTGGTGTGGTCTGTACTGTTTCCCATGTGGGACAGATAGATTAGTGAGAGCTGGACAGTATTTCATCCTGGACAGACTGCTGAGTTGCACATGATCCTAGTCTGCACGGTGCTCCATGCTGAGCAGATATATCATCTGGTCTTATTCGTGTCTGGGCTGGGTCTGTGAGGTGGATTGTGCATCCGATACAATTCCTGATAGAGCTATGATTCGTCCAGCTCTAAGCATTTGGCTTCCAAACCCTTGTATTTCTGCAACTTATTGTCCATTACGTAGTTATCCAACTTAAACATGAATATCTGTCCTTCTTGTCATGGACCCGAACAGACACCTCTCACAATATATGAAGAAGGTAGTCTCGACTCGAACATTTTTTTTATTTTAAAGTTTTGGTGCTGTGTTTAAGATACAATTCGTTTAATCAAAATATTCGACATTAAACAAAACATAATTTATTCAAACACTGTACACAAAATACAACAAACACAAGAGGAACTTGGAAAAACTTAATTTATTGGAACATTCAAAGATTAATAGCTTATTTAATTACTGAACAGTAACTGCTCCAATATTGTAACACCCTAGAAACACACACGTGCCAAAAATCAAATTCAGGAAACATATTGTCTCACATGTAGTTCTCCAATCCAGGAGGAACGAACATCAAAAGACAATTCTGCGAGAAATCTCAGTGAGAGGGAGCAGCAGTTGGGAGCGATTTACTGCCTTCCAACCATGCTGAGACCCCAGCAATAAATGGCAAAAGGTAAAACTATGAATCCTTGTTCTGTGAGAGCTTGACCAAGACTCCACAGGGCCAGGCCGCGGCTGCAAGGACCACAGGGAATGGACTGTATCCACACCGTCTATGGCACTGTAGTAGCGGCTCAAACATGCCTAATCCCGCCTAAGCCCTGCAATTTTAGTAAGATAAATGTCAACGTTAAATATAAATAATTAAAGCCAAAGGATGCAGTAGGCCTGGTGATCAGACACAGACGGCCTCTGGAGTCCAGAAATTCCTATCGTGCCACAACACAGTAGACTTATTGAGCTTGTGAGCAGAAAGCATCATCTCTCTCCCTCACATCTAACTTTACAATTCGAAATGTGCCATTCAACCAATAGTCAGCGATGTCATCAGTACACCAAACTAAGTATTATTGTCATATGTCAAGGTTGTTGTGAAAGGGGTTAACTGGAGCTGTTTGTTCGGTGACTGTGATTGATGTCAGTCTCCATGGATCTTAACTGTGTCACTGGAAGTTTCCCACTTCTATTAATAAGGGGCTGCCTTCAACCTGTTATCTCATAGTATCTGCGGCAGTGTGATCCTCAAGATGATTGGGATCAGCAGCTACAGAGAGAGGGCGAGGAAGACAATCTTAGAACAATAGACTGGAATGTTCCAACAATGGATTAGAATTTCAGTATATTAGACTGGAATGTTTCAACAATGGATCAATATTTAAATGTTTTATACTGGAATGTTCCAACAGTGGACAAGAGTTTATCCTGGGGTCTTTACTTGCTTTCTAAGGATTGGGCATGGTTAGAGTTTCGGATACGAGCCGTACTGATGATTATACAAGCTTGGTGCTATCCCATCCTCGCTATTATTGGTGTTCCTGGTAAGCCGACATCTGTCAATTCTATAAACGATGGTGAAGGTTCTTGCTATTTCAGTTATTTACAGTTAACATATGCATAAACGGTTATCTTCAGTCTCAGTCACAAACTCCACTTCATTTCCATCAATTTCAGACTCCTCACTCATAAACATCTTAGAAGAACAAAATTGTTCAGACACTTGAGTCTTCGTTTTACCCTCAACTATTTCTCTACATTTTCTCTGCCATCAAACCTGCCCACACCCAGCTCTGTAATATCCCCAGTCTCCAGCTCTGCCTCAGTGCTGTTTTGAATTGGCCATTATCTGTCCCCTTGTTAACTTCAGGTTTTATGGCTCCAGTTCTCTTCTGACCCCTCCTCCAATTGCAAATATTTTGAACACATACTTGTTCTTGTCTCTACAGCTATTTCATAATAGGGACCCCAAATCAGAGTAATAATGCCACTGGAAGGGTAATTGAAAGGCACAGGTTATGACATTAAAGGCATTGTTTCAAATTCTATCACAGCCAATGACAGAACTTAAATTCGAATGACAAAAATTGAAATGAAATCTCATTTTACTAACTGCAACCATAAACCATCTGGATTTCTTTCATTATTTCACTTACAGCCTTTGGTAAAGAAACTAAGTGTGACCTCAGAACCACCACCACATAGTTGGCTCTGTATTATCTTGACAAATGGCCTCTCAGTCAAGGGCAGTTAGTGGTAGTCAACAAATGCTGATCTTGCCGGTGATGCTGACATCCCATGAAATAAAAGCATTAAAGGTGAAATAAACCAAGGAACTGTGGATGCTGGAGATTTGAAATAAAATTCTTCAGCGTCTGAAGATGTTGTAGAATCTCAGCAAGTATGGCAGCCTATGTCACGAGAAAAACAAATAATGTTTCAATTCTAGTGCTCCTACATCAACACCGAAACCAACTGAGAAATAATATTATTTATATCAGGGATGGCTGGATGAGTGAGGGGGAGATTAGTCGAATGGATGGAGAAATGTCAAGCAAGAGATAGAGAGAGAGACAGAGAGAGAAATGAAAAGCAAACAAAGGGACTGCTGATGATGAAGTAGAGGGAAAATAAAAAGGGAGCTTCATATATCCTAACGCCTTTCCCCATATTCCTGAATATCACGTCAATCTAGGTATGCCCGGTTAAAAATGAGTTAGATTCCCTCTATTGCTCTTCTCTGAGTGTGGTGATCAACTCCATTGGCAATACAGCGACAAAGTCACATTGTCAACAGCTTCTTTAGAAAAAAGGGACTGTTACTGTTGGACTGTCAGAGATGTAACAGCATTTTTCTGCCAGAAAGAGAAACATTTTCAACAAGGAGTGGATGCACTGTGTTTGTGAGAAATTTACTTGTGCCTGTCATTAGACAGTAAAGGGAGATTCTGTGGATGCTTTTCTCAGGTTTGTGTTATCAGCTGCTGCATGCATTCAGAGAGACCAAGCGTCTGGTGACCCCACTCTGGACACTGCATTTACAGAGTGTTTGAGTCCATGGGAAACAAATGGGGCTGAGACTACACAGAAGGGAAACTCTGTACAGGGGGAGGGGCTGGGCATTGTACTATCGTCCCTGGGATTTCCAGGAATATCTTTCTAAGCTGAAACAATTTCAAACGTAAAATGTGAAACTTTCAAAAATGAGGATAGTCACTGAGCTGTGTCATCTGTAGCCTCACACCAGGGACAGAACTGTACTGCCACTCACCATGAAGTGAACTGGATTAATTCTGGAATATTCCAGACAGGAGCTGTTAACATTTTCATTATCTCCGAAGTGCAGTCCTCCGAAATATTCACTGGCTGTCAGAAGCCATCTACCAGCTGAGAGGAATACATTAGTCCATCTCCCTGAGGAAAGTACAGAAGCAAACTTCCAGATATACAAGGGAACAAGGGAACTGGTGAAAATGACGACCTGCACGAAACTAAAATTAATGAAGAGTTTGTTTTCGAAAATCTAATCAAATTGAAGTTTGGTAAGGTACTGCATCTGATGAGTACCATCCTGGAGTATTGATGAGGTGGCAACAGAGCTAGCAAAATAATTACTGATTATTCTTCAAAGCTGGTTACATACTAGAAAGGATCCTGCAGACTGGAAAGCAGCAATTGTAATCCTAAATATTGAAAACAGGACAGAGAGGGCAAACAGAAAACTAAATAGCTTGCTGTCAGCAGTAAGAAAAAAACATTGGGACCTTTTATAAGAATGTGGCAACTAGACACTTGGAAAATAATTATATGATTTGATAGATTTGGCCCAGATTCAGTAAAGGGAAATGATCTTTGCTAAACCTGCTGGAGTTTGTGGACTGTGTCCGTTATGTCATTGAAAATTGAGAAAAAGCGGGAGTGGAGTAATTGAATTTTCAGAAGACGTTTGACATTGTTGAATGCAGGTTGGTGGAGAATATTAGAGTCTATGGGTTGCTAGTGGTGGAATATATGCCATATGGATTAAAAATTGGATCATGGACAAAATGAAAAGAGTAGTGTTTTTGTCTCTGGACGGAAAGCTTGTGGGGTATCAGAAGGATCAGTTCTTGTGCAAAAACTGTGCACAAGGTATAGAAATGATTCAGATATGAACAACAAATACCATCATTCACATTTAAGTTTATTAAATGGTGAGAGGTTGGGAATGGCTGTTGTTGAAAAGGACCTAGATATCCTTGGTTATACGTCACTAACAGAATTCATATGGGGCAGGAAGAAATTATTACTGTAAATGATATGTGGTCCGTCATGGAAAATTATTAAAGTACCAGAGTAAATATATCTTACTCAATGGAAATGTTTTGTTGAGCCAGTATTTAGGGCAATGTGTACAGGCTGAGTCCACTTTATAAATAATGATCTCCATGTCACCGAGACAGTGCAATGGAGTTTCACCAGACTGAACCTTGGTATGATTATACCATCAGGAGATAGTGCTGTAACTATGTGTTTAACCTGCAGTACTGTGACAGAGCAAGAAGTTGAAACTTGATGGTTATGGACGGACACTCATTATGTCTCAAGCAGCCATTGATAAGGTGAGAAATTCCATACTTTCCATTTCTCGATTCTTGATAGTTTGCATGCCTGTGCAGAAGACTCATTTCGATTCACAGTGAGGTACAGGCTCTGAATGAACTCTGAGCACTTTCATGCACAGTGACTCTGTGACCCTGCATTCAATGTTACATTGTACACAATCCTGTCAGAATCCACAATACCTTCATTCTGAAACAGTTTCTCATTCGCCACCAGCTTCTGACTTCCAGAGAGAACATGGGTCTGCTCTCTCAGCGATGAAAAATGCCTTTGAAACTGGTTAAAAAATTGGCTTCACTCCTACTCCCAGGAAACCATGTTAAAGTAACACATATGTCCTATTAGTAATGAAACCTCGAGGAACAAGGCGGAGCAGTTTATCTGTGCAGACCCTGCTCCATTTGTCTGTGATGTTGGAGCATCTCTGACACCTTCCTGTTCCTTGGTTAGTGACTAGAGAATCTGAATGACTTATTCCTTTTCCATTTTAATGACTCCGGATGTGAAATGTTCACTTTATGATCCTGTGTAAGTGATGTGTGGGAGTGAGCAGACTGCTTGTCTTCCTGTGTAACAGGCAGGAGGGACTGAATGGGTTGTCCCTCTTTTTGCACAATTGTTTTGATGGGCTGAATGACTATCCCATATTCTTGTGAAGCCAGATTCAGGTACTGAGTGAACTCCTCCATTTACTGTGGAAATGTGCAGTGTCTGGTAGAGCTGTTCTATGAATGTTACCTCCGGTTTAGCAGCACAGGCTTGATTGCTGTCCAGTTCTTGTTGAGCATGGACACAGATTACTTTAAGAAGTGAGTGATGACGAAGTGTGCTGAACATTGTGTAACCTAGCGTGAACATCCCCACTTCTGTGCGGTGTCAACTCAATATGCTGAATGGTCTGCTTCCACAGTTAATGGATTTCTCGCTGACAAACTGGAAATGCCTGGGCTGAGGGAGCCACCCTGGGGATCGCCTGCTGTGATGTCCCACGGGTGAGATTATTGATGCCTAACGATAATAAGCATCTTCCCTTGTGCTGTGAATAAATCCAAACACTGGAGAGTTTGCAATGGATTCTCATGAAGTGCGACTTTGCTCAGGCTCCTTGATGTCGTCCTCAGTTAAATACTGCCTTGATATCAGGGCCAGTCGCTCTTCACTAAGCCCTTTATCGCTCATATCAATACGTCATGGTGTATGAGCAGGCAGTGATTTATTCAAACAGAGGGTAGTAAATGTCAGGAATTCTCTATTCAGGAGAGTCAGCGGAGCCAATTAACTGAAAGACCTCTGAATGGTCTTCCCTGTTTCTGTGCACCAGGTGATTCAGTAAATGGCCTCCAATTACTCCTGTCTAGCAGGTTGGAGGGGCTGAATGAAACAATGGAGCATCGCACTCAGGGGCAGGGTTAAACCATTCCACACTATGAAACTGCTCCATCAGGCACTAAGATTGGGGAATATAGGGTTGTGGTCTCAGTCCCACTTTCCTGTCTGTATTCCATTATCCATGACTCAATCTCTGTCTAATATTAATGAACTCAGTTTGAATAAATGTGAACAAAGAAGCACTGCATATCTCTGGCGAAGAGAATTCCAACTCAATGGCCGTTTTAGAATTTCTCCTCATCTCTCTTACAATGTCATGCAGCAGGGAACCCTGTCCACATCAACCAGACATCCCAATCTTATCTCAACCCATTTGGCAGCATTACGCCCATATCCCTGTCAATTCTTCCTATTAATATGCATAGCCAAATGCCTTTTAAATGTTGGATGAAAATTTGATGGAAGGAAATGAAATTAAATCCACAGTCTGGATGAAAGTATTGTCCTTTCACTATCTTTCTCCTCTCATCTTAAGCCTTTGTCCAACAGTTTTGGAATCCTGGGAAAAAAGACCTTGGCTATTCAGACTATCCATGCCTCTCATGACTTTACAAACGTCCATAATGTCACGCCTCGGCCTCCGAAGATCCAGAGTAAACAAGCCCCAGTGTGTCCACCCTCTCCCTGTAGCTCAATCCCTCCATGCCCGGCAATATGCTTGCAAATCTTTTCTGCACCCTCTCAGGTTTAACAACATGCTTCCTGTAGCAGAGCGAACTGAATTAAACACAATATTCTAAATCTGGCCTCATAAACATCCTGTCCAGTCACAACGTGATCTCCCAACTCGCGTACTCGATGCACTGATCAATAAAGACATGCATACCAAACCACACCTTAACTACACAGTCTATTTGCAACTCCACTTTCAAGGATCAATCAACCTGCACAGTTTTGTTCAACAATAATCCCCAGGGCCACAACCATTAATTGTGTATGTCCTGCCCTATTTTACCTTACCAAAATGCAACACTTCACTTCTTTGGCCCATTGGCCCATCTGATCGAGGTCCCCTTGTACTCTGAGGTAAACCTTGCTGGCCACTGCACCTTCAATTTTAATGTTATCTGTAAACATAATGAACGCAAATATTCACATTCAAATAATTTATATAAATAATGAAAAGCAGTGGATTCAGCACTGCTCCTTGTAGCACATCACTGGTCATAGGCCTCCAGTCTGAAAAACAGTCCTCTACCACCCTCTGTCCCCTACCTTCACTCTAAATTTGTAGTCATTTGGCTAGCTTATCTTGGATCTACTTATGACCTAACCTTACCAACTTGCTAACATGCGGAATCCTGTTGAATGCCTTGCTGAATCAAGATGGACAGTGTCTACCACACTACCATCACCAATCTTCTTTGTCACCTCTTCACAAAATGCAATCAACTTTGTTAGAAATGATCTCCCAAGCACAAAGCCATGTTGACTACTCTTCATCAGGTGTTGCATTTGCAAATGCATGAAAATCCTGCCCCTCTCAATGCTCTCCAACAACGTGCGCACCAATGACGTCAGGCTCACTGGTCTATAGTTCAGGACATTATTCCCTTTCCTCGTCCCACGCTTCCACTGCACACTGCAACTGTTAATGTAACGGGATTGGTGATAGGATCAATAATATAAGTCTCAGAGTGTGTGAGGGTTAGGAACAAGTCAGGCAGGATTCTTGCTTCTGCTAAAATTAACAAGTTTATGACCCAAAGTTACTCAAACTACGATGGAAAGATAAATGACAGACAGTTTGGATATGGCAAATCTGTGCACCGATGTTTCTCTTTCGAAAAATACTGACACATGCACACATTTGATGACAAACTGAAAAATAAAATCTCTGCAGAGCGTTAACTTTAAAGAACTTTGCTCATATATTAATTGAACTCGTGACGAAAGGAATCATGAGTGATTATCCCAAACACCATTCAGTTTATGGAACTATTCTGCTCTCACAAACTACTGGTAATGGGATCACTTCATGGAACAGGTGGATTTAGCTGGATTCCCTTTACTTCAGGCAGTGGGGCGATTCCAGTGAATTCTCGACAGGAATCCTCCATCAGTGGTAAAGACGACTGAGATGGTTCAGCTCACACACATTGCTGGAAGGATGAACGCGGAGAGAGAGGAAGCAACAGGCTGTTCCTTCTCAGGAAGATTACAATTTCTCCCTCTCTGAGTTGAATCACACAATAACGTTATCCAGCCCCAAACGGGACCAAATGGGGTCTCTTTGAACAGTGTCTGAACTGTACGACTCCGTCACATTCCCTGCTTTATGTAGGTACATTATTGCTGCTGTTGGACGCCCAGCCATTTCTTTCGGAACAAATAGCGCCACGAGATTTGAAGATGTGTTCATATGTTTTTGTATTCTTTTAAAATACAACTTTTAATATCTTCACAATATCTGCATTTCAATGAATGCATCTTATTCTTAAATTACTTTCCCAGTCTTATTCTCCCATAGAAGATAAAATATTCATCAGGTATTCACCAGCTCAAAATCTTATATGCTTAATAAGAACATTTCTCATTCTCAGGCCTAAACTTCTAATCATACATAACATAATGCCTTCATCGCAAGAACGAGCAAAGAGAAACATCTTTGAAAAGTTTGAAAAACAATTTGTTTTTCACTTGAGTGGAATTGCAGCCAAACACCATACATCAGATGCCGTGTCAACAGCTACCTGTATAGATGCAGTAAAACATCCTGAAAATCGGACCCAATACTCTTTGCAAGAAAAAGTATCATTTCACTTAATTTTCAAATCACGTGCTGCCTGTACAGACTAACTTGACAAGATTTATGGACAAGGACACACAAATCACTTCCTAACACTGAGTTCTGCATTCTCCCTCCAGTTATATAAATTTATGGTGCTTTTATGCTTCCTCCAAAACACAAACTTCACACCACCCACATTATACTGCTTTTTTGGCGAAGGTTTACTCACTGCCCTACCCGACCTATACCCCATTGCAGACGCTCTTCCCTCCCTTGTCTGTATCCCATTGCAGACGCTCTGCCTCCACTTGAAATCTTATTGACTGACTATCCTGGTATATGAGCAAACTGAGCTCCAATCCATTCAGCCCCTTCATGCAAGTCATTAATCTGGATTGCAAACTATTGATGACCTCAGACTGATTCCTGAGGAATTCCACTAGTCGCAGCTTTCCAACCTGAAAAATAAGTAATTATTTCGAATCTGTATTTCCTGGTAGCGGACCAGGGCTCTCCTGATCGTGTTTAACAGCCTAGAAAGGTTGCATGGCCTCCTGCTATACTGTGTAGATGGTTGTCGATTTGTTTCTGATCTCAGCGATCCTCCATTCGGGTCATTTGTTGTCAGATGATCAGGTGGAGTTCGTACTGTCACTGATCCTGATCCCTGAGGGTTTGAAAGATGATCACAGAACATAGACTATTATTTGGGGGGATCGCTACCCGGTCAAAAATGCGATCTTTCAGATGCAGTGACAGAACCATTTGCAATATCAGACGTGCTCAATTTTGACCTTCAGACACTGAGGCGGGAGGGAGGTGCTGCGGCGGGGAGTTCCTATTAGCCCGATTAACATGCGTCCCCTTAAAAACACAACCAAAAGTCTTCGTCTTAATTTCATTTTTGGCTGTTGTGTTCAAAATTTGCCGTAGTAACTATACATTAAACTAAGCGATTGTCTTTGAGAGGTGACCTGATAGAGGTTCATAAAATCATGAGGGGCATGGATCAGGTAAATAGGCAAGGTATTTTCCCTGGGGTAAGGGAGTGCAGAATCGGAGGGCATAGGTTTTGGGTGAGAGGGAAAAGATATAAACGAGACCTAAGGGGAAACTGTGTCATTCAGAGGGTGTACGTTAATGGAATGATCTGCCAGAGGAAGTGGTGGAGGCTTGTACAATTGCAACATTTGAAAGACACCAGTATGGGTATATGAATAGGAGTGGTTTGGAGGGATATTCCATGTGGGACTAATTTGGGTTGGGATATGTGGTCAGCATGGATGAGTTGGACTGAAAGGTCTGTTTCCATGCTGTACATCTCTAGGACTCTCTGACGTTATGGCCCAGTCTTCACTGTTCCCTGGTGATGATAATACCACAGACAGCACAACACGAAGGAGATAGGAACTTATCTTAATCTTAAATGGGGAAACGTTTCAATTTAAAAGTGTATGAACCTCACAGCAAGTCAGCTTCCCCTTTTTAAAAATGAGGGCACAACCTATAGGAAAGACATAGACCATTCAGCCCCTCAAACCTATCCCACGTTCCCATTGACTCCGTTCGGTAAAGTATTTATCAAACTCAGCCGCTACTGTTCTCTAAGGTAGACATTTCCGATAGTGTAAACCATAGAGAGTATGAAATTGGTACAGAACAGGACTGTTTGATTAATCAAGTCGATCTGCTGTTAAGTCATGGCTGACATGTTTCTCAACAAAGTTATCCCGCCTTCTCACTGTTATCTTGATCCCCTTATTAATTAAAACGTATCTATCTCTGTCTTAAAGACAGAACTGTGTCTCTGTCCCTATGTCTGTGTGTGTGTGTTTCAGCTTATTGGCAGGAGGCAGAGGGTGGTGGAGGAAGGTTGACTTTTAGACATGAGGCCTGTGACCAGTGGCATTCCACAGGGATTGGTGCTGGATCCACTTTTGATTGTCATTTATATCAATCATTTCGAAGAGAATTATAAAAGTATGGCGAGCAAGTTTACAGATGACACCAAGATTAGTTATATAGTGGAAGGTGAAGAAGGTTACATAAGATTACAACAAGATCATGTTTAATTGGATCAAATAATCATAGAAATGTACAGCACATAAATGGATGCTTTAGTCAAACTCATTCGTGCCAACCAGATGTCGTAAATTAGCTTAATTTCATTTTCCAGCATTTGTACCATATCCCTCTCAACCCTTCCAATTAATGTCCCCATCCAGATGCGTTTTAAATATTGTAATTGTACCATCCTCCACCAGTTCGTCTGGCAGCTCGTTGCATACACATACCACCTTCTGTGTGAAAATCGTCACCTTAGGTCCCTTTTATATCTTGTCCATCTCATTTTAAATCTATGTCGCCTAGTTTTGGGCTTCCCTACACTGGGGTAAAGACCCTGAATATTCACCCTATCCATGGTCTTCCTCGAGAATGTGCAAATTTGACTCCAATCAACACGAATGGCTGTGTTTTCAGTAAACGTGGGCCTAAATTCTGAAATCCAATACTGACTCCTCTTCCTTCTTTATCACATCATAATTTTAAAATAATTTTAACAACTTGTTCAGCCACATAATGAAACACCTCTGTGGGATTTGAATCTCGAATTTTGGGCTCAGAGGTAGGCACAGTACCACCACTTGGCAATAATCCCGAAAGCTGCAACATTAGTCTCATGTCTGTTTGTTCATCAGACACTTTTGAAATACTGTGAAATACTTCCGCGACAGGCAGGACTTGAATCCAGACATTCTGGTACAGATTGAGAGACACTACCACGCAAGTCCAGGTCTTGGAATCTAACCTAGAGCTCTGGCTCAGAGGCATGGGCGTTACCCACTGCACAAGACTTAAACCATGCCCAGATTTTGGGTCACATTTTAAATGTCAGCTTTCAGCTTTGTATGGATTCCTCAAAATTTGGTTAACTTTATTGAATTACACAGTTAAACAAATTACATTGCTCATCAGATAAAAGGTACTCAGCTCAAATGTAGGATGTTGAGTTTATGTGCTCTGCCTTCGAGATAAACAATGAAGATCTTTAAATGTTTGGCTTATATTTACACATTAAGTGGCTATTATCTGACATCTGCAATATGAGGGAAAGACATGTGCAGACACACTTTGCACTATAAAGGATCTGGAATAGTTATTTATTACTAAGCAACAGAGACAAGGAAAGGGCACACTTTCTGGATCAAAAACACCAATCACTCTTTCCTGCCCCTAATGTGTGATTGCCCTCTTCTTAAAACCACAAAGGAATCCAAGGCAGTTGATTACTGTCCAGCCTTTCTTTCCCAGTACTATCATACACTGGGCTGAGAAGTGGCAGATGGAGCTTAATTTCAGTAAATACAATGTATCGCAATTTTGTAAAACAAACAAGGAGAGGACATCTACAATTAAATGTCGGGCCATTGGTAGTGTTGTAGAACGAAGAAATCTAGGGTTCTGGTATATTTCTTTGAAGGTTGCGCTGGACATTCGTGTGGTCTCTCCTGAAGTGCTGTGTAGTTCTGGTCACCCAATTACATTGAGGATATTATTAAACTGGAGAGTGTTCAGAAAAGATTTACCAGGCTGTTACTGGGAATGGAGTGTTTACGTTATAAGGACAGGCTCGATGGACAAGGACCTTTTCCACTGTAGCATGGAAGCTTGAGACGTTATCAACCTTATAGAGGTTTATAAAACAATGAGGGGTATAGATAATGTAGAATGGAAGGTGCCCTTTCCTTACTGTGGTGAATTTCAAACTGGGGGTAATTTTAAGATGACAGGAGAAAGGTTTACAGAAGACATAGTGTCATAGAGCTACCCAGCTCCACCCAAATTGCCCCTGCCAAACAGATGTCCTACATTAATGTAGTTCCCTTTGCCAGCATTTGGCCCATATCCCCCTAAACACTTCTTATTCATGTGCCCGTGCAGATGCCTTTTAAATGTTGTAATTGTCCCAGCCTGCACAACTTCCTTTGGCAGCTCGTTACATAAAAGCACCCTCTCTTTGAAAACGTTGTCCCTTAGATTCCTTTTAATTCTTTCCCCTCTGACGTTCAAACTATGCCCTCTAGATTTGGAGCGTGCTACCCTGGGGAAAAGACATTGGCTATTGACACTATCTATTCCACTTGTGAGTATATAAACCTCTATGATTATCTCTCAACCGCTGATGCCCCAGTGAAAATAACCCTGGCATATTCAGCCTCTCCATAAATCTCAAAACATCCAACTCTGGCAATATCTTTGTAAATCTTTTCTGAATCCTTTCAGGTTTCACACATCCTTCCTCGAAGAGTGAGACCATAATTGCTCGAAGTATTCAATAGTGGCCGAACCAATGTCCTGCACAGCCGCAATATGACCTTCCAACTCCTACATTCAATGCACTGTCCAACACCGATAAGCATATCAAACACCTTCTTCACTATCCTATATATCTGCAACGCCACTTTTAAAGTACTATGAATCTGCTCTCCAAGGTCTCTTTGTTTAGCAACACTCCCCAGGGACTTAACATTAAATGTGTAAGCCCAGCCTTGATTTTCCTTTCCAAAATGCAACATTTCACATTTACCTAAATTAAACTCCATCTGCAACTCATCAGCTCATTGGTACATCTGATCAAGATCCCGTTATAATCTGAGTTAATCATTTTCTCTGTCCTCTGCACCTTCAATTTTGGTGTCAAGTATAAACTTACTAACCATACCTCTTGTGTTTACATCCAAATCATTTATGTAAATGATGAACAGCAGTGGAATCAGCACCAATCTTTTTGGCACACCACTGCTCACGGTACTCCAGTCTGAAAAAACCCTTCACTACGAGCTTTGAGCCAGTTCTGTATCCAAATGGTTAGTTCTCCTTGTATTCCACGAGATCACACCTTGCTAACAAGTGTTTCATGGGGAACCTTGTCGAATGCCTTACTGAAGCCAATATAGATCATGTCCACTGCTCTTCCCCCATCAATGCTTTTTGTTACTTCTTCAAGAAAAAGAAATCCAGTTCGTGAGACATGCACAAAGCCATGTTGATTTTCCTTTATCAGTCCTTGTCTTTCCAAATATATATAAATACTGTCATTAGGATTCTCTCCAGCAGCTTGCCCACCACCAATGTCAGGCTTACTTGTCTATTGTTCCCTGGCTTTTCCTTGCCAGTTTATTTAATAATGGCACCACGTTTAGTCAGCCTCATGTATTCCAGCGCCTCACCTATGGATATTGATGATAAGAACATCTCATCAAGATTTCGAGCAATCACTTATCGAGCTTCTCACAGAGTTCTTGTGTATACCTGATCAGGATCAATAAAGTGCATTGTGATTACACATCGTTTTGTTTGTGTATGGCATGAACGTCCTCAGAAGTGATAGATGTGGGTAAAGTTACAACGTTTAAAAGACATTTTATTAATTACAAGAATAAGAGAAGGTTTGGAAAAATATGGTCGAAGCGCAGAAACGTGGGACTAGTTTAGTTTGAAATAATCGTTAGAATTGGGTGTATTGGCTGATATGTCTGTCTTCAATCCCTCTGTATAACCCTATGGTTCCGTATGTGTTTGTATGTCCAAGCATGTATCTGCATATTTCTGTACGTGCTTGTCGATTTGTGTGTCTCTATATGTGTATCTATGTGTATCTGTCTCTCTGTGTGTTCTGCTTTAGTGTATGTATGTATGTTTGCATCTCTATTTCTGCATCTGTGTGCAATGGGAACTGTTTTGTTTTAGGGTGAATCATTCAATAGTGTTCAAAGCCTCCCTTCCTCCCCACCCTTTCCCTCTGTCTCTCCCTCTTTTGCTGAAAGTGATACGATGCCATGCATTGTTGGTGTGTTTTAGGACTTTTCAATCCTTTCTTTCATGTAAGATTATTTGTATGCCTGTGTGTGTGCAGCTGTGTATGAATGTGCATCTGCGTGTGTATGCTTGTCTTTGAGTGTCTGTGTGTTAGCGTGTGTCCTTGTTGTGTGTGCGTGTGTGCGTGCCTGTGTGTCTGTGTACATCTGTGTGCGATGTCGGGGAAATGTCAAAACTGGTGAAATTTGTGGCTGTATGTGTTTTGTGTTTTGTGTGTGTGTGTGCCTGTGTGTGAGCCTACGTGAGCGTGTATGGGGAGTCTGGGTGTCTGTTTGTGTGGAGGGAGAGTGTCGATGTCTTTGTGCATGGGAAGTGTGGCTGTCTGTGTTTGTGCGGTGTCGGTATGCGTGTCTGTCTGTGTCTGTTTCTGTCTGTGTGTTTGTTTCTGTGTCTGTGTGCGTGTGTGCTTGTGTCTGTGTTGAAAGAATGTGGTGCTGAAGAAGCGCAAGTGTTCAAGCAGCATTCAAGGAGCAGGAGAGTCGAAATATCGAGCATTATCCCTTCATTAGGTTTGAGGCTTGTGGGGCAAGGGGGCTGAAGGATAAATGGAAGGGGGTGGTGCTGGGGGGAAAGTATTTGGGAAGGCGATTGTTAAATGAAGGTGGGGTGAAGGTGATTGTTTAGAGCAGAAGGTGGAGTGGATAGGTGGGAAGGAAGACGAACAGGTTGTACAGTTCAAGAAAGAGGTGCCGAGTTGGAGGGTTGCATCTGGAATAAGGTGGAGGGGAGGGGAAATGACGAAACTGGTGAAGTCTGTGGCTGTGTGTATGTGTGTGTGTGTGTGTCGATCGACGTGTGTACGTCTCTGTGTGTCTGTGCGCCTGTGTGTCTGTCTGCATCTGGGTAAGTATGCGTCTCTGGGTGTGGGGTGGCTGTGAGTATGTGCGTGTGTGTGTGTGTATATGTGTGTATGTGTTGAAAGAGTGTATTGCTTAAAAAGAACAACCGTCAGGCAGCATCCAACGGACACTGAATGTATTTGCAGACGGGGTGGAGTGGCTTCTCACATATCAGCAAGTTGAGGGAAGCAAGGTGTTACCAGAAAAGTGGAGTTGAGCCCTGGAGTAGATTAGCCATGCTCTTATTGAATTACTGGGCAGGCTTGAGGGGTCAAATATCCTATTCCTGTTCCCATTTCTTATGTTCTCATGTTAAGCTTTTGGAAAGTGACTGATTATTTTCCTGGAAGTTGTGTTGTACAATGGTGCATTCAAGGAGAGCAGGGGATTTTTTGAGTTAACTCTGGGTGGGGTATGGGAGCTGCATTCCCAGAGAATCTGGGTCTGTAACATGGCCCACATCTCGAGCAGAAGTTATAGAGAGGGCAAGCCTGGAAAGAGGGATTGGGTTGGGGGTTCACTTCCTGACCCAGCCTGGATTTTCCAAGTACATTTCTGAAACTACACCTAACCATCGGAGTGGCCTCCATGTGCCCCTCTGTAGCAGGTCCGAGGGAAGAATGGAACATCAAAATGTCGGGCTGAGGAACACGAGTGTGTGTGTGTATGTCAGTCGGAGTATGGATATCTCTATGTATCTGTTTGTGCGTCTGCGTGTCACTGTGCATCTGGATATATGTGTTTGTATGGTTGTGTCAGTGTGGGTGTGGGTTTTTTGTGAATATGTGTGTGTGTGTCTGTGTGCAGCTGTATGTGTTTGTTTCTGTGAGTGTGTATCCATCTTTGTATGTATCTGTTTTTGACTGCATCTGTGTGTGTGTGTTTGCGTCTGTGTGTGCCTGTTTCTGAGAGTGGGGGTGTGCGTGTGTGTGTGTCTGTGTCTCTGTGTATGTGTGTTTGCGTGTGTGTGTGTATGTCTGTCTGTGTTTGAATGGTGCTCTGAGCTGCTGCCCTCCCTCTGTCCCTCCAAAATTGAATCCCTGATGATTTTCACCCTCCACTCCCACCTGTACAGTTGTGTGGGGAGGCCAGCAGAGACTGACAGCAACTGAAATCTCAGCCAGTCTGACAGCATCTGTGGACAGAATTGAAAGGACCCTTCCTCAGATCTCGTAACAGCGGGATACTACATCACTGTAAGGACCATAGAGACTGCAGACTCGCCTCACACTGACGCACACAGATAGACACACACGAATACAGAGTCATAGAGACACTCACTAATACACAGAAACACATACAGGCATGGAGTGTCTGTCAGTAGTTCTCTTGCTCCACTGTGACCTTGTCAATATTACACTTACTCCGTCTGGTGTGCGTCAGCATTTAAGTCTGTCCTCAGGGAGTGTATTAGTATTGCACTTGTTCACAATAGTGAGTGAGTCAGTATTTCTGTGTGGAGTGTGACTGTAGGACAATTTCAATGTTTGCAGATACCAAACCTGGATGAATTATACAGTGATTGGAGATCAGCGTGGAACTCCAGCAGGACAGTGACACATTGGTGTAGGTTTCAGGTTTATGGCAGATCAGGATCAATGCAGAGCAGTGTGCGGTGATGCACCTTGGAAGGAATAATGCTGAAATCCATATAATACATTCTGTACCAATATAAAGGGGTGTTGGAGCAGAGGGCACTGCGTGTATATGAGCACAGATTATTGAAGATGTCAGGACAATTGGGGAGAGCAGAAAATACCACAGATTAGTTTTAGTATCTGAGCTGTTTACAGGAGGAGGTGTAGGAGGGAGGCTCCGTGCTCCCTTCCTGGGAGGTGGTGGTGACGATGTGTTGTGAGACCACCCTCCTGCCCACCGAGACCGTGGGGTTTCCATTTTTACCAGCTCGACGCAAAAGGGAGATGGCATCAGGGCCACAGATTCTATGTTGTGTCGGGGTAAACAGAACTGTCAGTGGGTTTAAAGTGAGAATTGCTCTTCACTGGGTATTGCTCCTTACTCGTTGGTGGGACGTGGATGTTTCAGAATCTCCACATGAGGCGTCCCTGTCCTCTCCGGCTTGTACCAGGGTCCTCCTCACATGGCGTGTGGGGGTGACGGAATGGACATCAGGCACTACACATAAGCCACTCCCGACTTGGCCCTTTCTGTCCTATTCCAGGTTGTTCCTCCTGGAATGGGAGAAAGGGGGATGGGGAGGGGTGGGAGTGCATGGCCTTGCTGTTAGTGCTGGTGTTTTATCTAAGCAGTGTTATTGGTCTGGGGGGTAAAGTAGAGGGAGAGAAAGAGAGAAAGGGAGACTGGATGCAGTAGTGAGATTGGTGGAGCATGAGCCTTGTTCGGGGATCGGTGCTATAAAGATATACAGTGAGTGTGAGGGAGCAGAAAGAATATGGTGACCCTTATCCTGACAGAATGGGGAAGGTTATTGATGTTTGTCCTGTATTGGTGGACATTTCTTCAGACCGCAGATGCTGCACTGAGATGGGTGGTGTGCTCAGACCATGCTCGGTGAGTCTGGTAGTGTGGCCCACTCTGGGAAGAGAATGGTCCTCCTCTATACTAGCCCATTCACCAGGCCTTCCGTGTCTCTGTTGACAAACCGTTGTGTAATTTCCCGTTATCTGCCATGCTCGGGGTAAACTGTGCAGGGCAGCTCCAAACGGAGAAAGTTCAACCATGTGCCCATTGGCCTTTTGAAGATGGCACCAGTGCCAGGGATCACGGAATATCTAGGGTCATGCGGGGGTTCGTGAGTACCTCCAACCATGAAGGAAAATCGAGCTTGCATTAAATGGGAGGGATGCCATGGGGTGGGGTAGGTCGTTAATGAGGTGAGTTCGTTGAGATATGAACAGGACACTATCTCAGTCTCATACAGACAATCCTTTTGTCATACTCAATGAAAATGTCACTGTGACGAATTATTGTTAGATGAAGCCCAATGTGTCGAAAGTTCTGCTGACATTACTCACAGTTTACAAAGCTGCAGAACAAATGCTCATCCAATACTCTCCATCACCTGAACTCACACCAATATCCCATTCACCCATCATTCCTGGAAACATTGGCTCATGTTGCACGATACTGTCAAAATGTTTTCATTTCAGCATTCTGGATCCTGGGAACACATCCTTCCATGACATTGTCTCTCAATCTCGGTCTCTCTGTCTATTCCCCAAACCCCTCCCATTTGTTAATTCTTAAACTGATTCCCCCACCATCTCTCCTTGGCAGTGATGTTCACACCCACAGCACCCCTGTGACATGATACAATGGAGATATTGAGCTGTAAATGGAGGGGAGTTGTCCATTCTGTCACTTCCCGCATGGTCTGCAAGTTTCCCCACACTGGGCAGTGATCTTACACAGTGTTACTGAGCATTGAACTATGGTGATGGACACAGTTCCACACCCGGGCCGCATGTCTCATCTGGGTTTATACATCAATGCACTGCTGTGGTCTGCAAACCTTTCCACTCTGTGTAAATTGTGGTTGCATTGCACAGTACACCAACCCGGTCTGCACAGTACTCCCTGCTGAACACATATCTCATCTGGGTTTATAGATCAATGCACTGCTATAGTGCGCACTGCGTTCTGCTCTGGACTGATTGCAGGGTGGTGTTCAGCAGTACACTAGCCTGGTCTGTGCAGTGCTTCATACCGAACAGATATCTCCTCTGGGTGTACGGTTGTCTGGTCTGGTTCTCTGAGGTAGATGGAGAATGTGATATAACTAATCCTTTAAGTTGATATGGCAATGCCTTTATTTTTGTTCTCATTCATGTGATTGGACCATCCAAATTCTGACTCCTCCGGCCAGTCCCATTCTTCAGTCTACCTCCATCGTTCGGCAATATGTTGTCAATGAATAATTGTCCAGTTTTAATGTAAATAATTGTCCTGTCTATTTTCCTGGCCTTTGGCATAGCTCACCCTGGGGCATCAGGATTAACCACGATAAACCTCAGTCAGGTCACTCCTCAGAAACAACGCTCCAGGGAATATAGCCCCAGCCCATTCATACTCTCAGTGTAGCTCAACATCACTCGCCACCACCGCCCCCTCAACACTGTCAATATACTTGGAAATCTTTTTGGCACGCTTTCAAGTTCAACAACATCTTTCCTCCAGCAGTGAGAACAAAACTAAAGGCAGTATTACAGAACTGGCTGAACCTAGCGTGTAGGCGCAAGTGAGTATTGCAGATGCGGGAGACTAGAGCCGAGAGTGCTGTGGTTGAAAAGCACATCAGGCCAGGCAGCATCGGGGGAGCAGGAGCATCAATGTTTCGTGCAAAAGTGCTATTCCTGATGAAGGACTTTTGCCCAAAACGTCAAATTTTCCTGCTCCTCGGATGCTGCCTGACACATTGTGTTTTTACAGGACCACACTCTTAACCCAGTGTAAATCCCGGACGGCCTCCTTCTTCAAAAACAGCAATTTCCCTTCCACATGTTCGACGATGCCATCCAGAGCATCTCATCCAATTCTCGTACCTCTGCGTTCAACAATCACCCCTCCAAACTCAACAGGAAAAGAACATCCTGTTCCTCACCTTCCATTCCATCAAATCTCCAGATATAATGCATTATCCTCCCCCATTTGCGCCACGTACAAACAGACCCCACCACCATGGATAGCCCATTCCTATTTGCCCATGAGAAGGTGATGGTGAGCTGAATTCTTGAATCGCTGCAATTCACTTGCTGTGCGTTGACCCACAATGCCGTTAGGGAGGGAATTCCAGGATTTTGACCCAACGACTGTGAAGGAACACCGGTATATTTCCAAGTCAGTGTGGTGAATGGCTTGGAGAGGAACTTGCAGGTGGTGTTTGACACAGACGAATCATAACTTTGATGATCCCTTTGGTCATGAGCTGATTCCTGACACCATGCCCTGACCATTATTAACTTTAACCGCTCCAGAATGTACTTCACTGGCTTAACCGATCTGCTGTTTCAACCTTGAGCTGCGAAATGCAGACTTAATGATAACAACAATCCCTGCTGAATCTCTTGGGTTGAAACCTGCAGAAACAAATCTGATTCGAACTCAGAACAAAATTCTATCCAACTGACATCCCTGTGCACGCTGACCTATATCGCTATTGTGTCTAGCAATGCCTTTATTTTAATATTATTAAGCACTTTAACTCATCTGTCCATGAAACTTCCCTTCGTCTCTCTGTGTCGATTATCCAAATCCCTTACAGTTGTTTATATTTAACCTGGTTTCCTTCGAGTGTATTTTCTCTCAAGCAATGATGTTCACATTCAACCACCCCAAATGCACGTCCCCCACCACACACACACACACACACCTTATACTCGTCCAATGGAAATAGAAACCTTCCCCAGCTGTATGTATTTGATCTGTGTATCATTCCCATGTGATAGTAAAGGTTTGCAATACTCCCTATGCTTGGCAGATAATCCAGTTTACTGAGCAATACACTAGCATGGCCTGCACAGCTCTCCACGCTGGTCTGTCATCTTGTCCCAGTTCATGTTGTTTGAAGTGTTCTTTGAAGCAGATTCAGAATTTCATGAAACAAACCATTTCAGTTCATTTTGAAATACCTTTATTGAATGTGTTCATTCTTGCAATTTTGGTCTCTGAGGGTTCAATCCTACACTTAGTCCCACTACCCAGTCTTTGTCTCCATATTTCCACAACATGTTCTCAGTTAATTAATTGCCTGTTTCTGTCTTTACTGTGAATCTCTCTGTCCCTCTGTACCTTTCTGTGGCCTGGATTTCTGGCTCCCTAGTGTATCGAGTGCTGGCATTGTGAAGCAATGAAATGGTGTGTGTCAGGCTGCTTTTCACTTCCCAGTATGTTCAATGTGTTTCTCCATGGAAACGTCTGTGCGTGTCGGACTGTTATTCACTTCCCGATGTGTCCCATGTGGTGTTCCATGTACAGGGGAGTGTGTTTTGGGTTGTTGTTCACTTTCCAGTGTGTCAAATGTGGTTCTCCATTGACAGGGTTGTGCGTGTCGGGCTTCCCTGTGTGTCCCAATAGGTGTTCCATGTCCAGTTTAGTGTATGTCGGGCTGTTGCTCGCTTCCCTGTGTGCCCCATGTGCTGCTCCATGTTGGAAATGGGTGTGTGTATCAGGCTGTTGTTCACTTCCCGGTGTGTTCCATGTGCTGCTCCATGTTAGATAAGGGTTTCAGCAACTTTGACTCATGTCTTTGAAACTTGATCTGTGCCTGTCCACCAAACGTCTGGCGTCTGTGTTTGTCCCTTTGAGTTGATCGTGTGGTCAGTAACACGAGGAAGCACCTTGAGTATTATTGCAAAGGACCAGGCATCTAACACCTCTGACAATGCTGTCACTTTTAAGCAGATTATTTACTCCTTTCCTTTGAAGATAGATCTTAAAGGCCGAACTACCTCTTGCAAACGGCTGAAGTAAATAACTTAGGAAGTTTTTACGTTTTTTTAAATATAAATAGTGATAACAATGGACAGCTCGCAAAGGCCAGGTTTTCCAGTTTTTCTGAGCTGTCACAATGACCAGGTGCCTGGGCTGGGAGAAGGCGTGGATGCTTCAGTAAATGTTCCCGAGCTGCTATTCGCTCTGAAATCTGTGTTGATGCTGTTCCCTCCTATAATGGCCTTGGATGTGTCTTTTTGCCAAGGGACGAGTTTATGGGATGATCGTATTTTGGAACAGTTCATTAGTGGAAGGTACTGTATCTGTTACTCTGTTAAGATTTCCAGTAATTAAGTTATTCTATACTCCTCTTCCTTTTGTATGCGTTTTTATTAGACAGTTTAAATAAATTGTGTTTTGCTTAAAGTTGATTGGTTTGACCAGCCGCATCGCATCTGGACCACCCATTTCACATCTACATTTGCTATAGGACAAGGTTGACGTCCAAGCTACCATCGTAAGGCATTTTAAGGCAGTCTGCTCTGGTCCATAGCTGACTGTGGACTCTTGCCTGGCTCTAAATCGACAATTCCAAATGGGATTCAGGATTAGAATCACTACAGTGTGGAAACAGGCCATTTGGCTTAAGAGGTTCACACCAACCCTTTGAAGAGTAAATCATACAGACCCATTCTCCTACCCTTTTGCTCCATATTTACCCCTGACTAATGTACGTAATCTACACATCCCTGAACAGCGCAGGCAATGTAACACGGCCAATTCACCTAACCTGCACATATTTGGGCTGTTGGAGAAAAACTGAGCACCCAGGGGAAACCCACGTGGGGAGGGGAGAGTGTGCACATGGAGATTGTTGGGCTCAAAGGTGGTGCTTTGTAGTTGTTAGTGTCTTTTGTTCCGGGTGTTGAATTCGATTGGTTTGAACAGTGCTTTGTTGCTAATGGTTCTTTCTGTCTCTGGGTCTGGAAGAAGTGAAGTTGGAGAATTTACAAAAGGTAAGCAAGGCAAATCTGTTAGAATTGGCAGACTAGCTGGAGTTGGGTTTGTGAGAAAAGGAGAGATAGTTACAACCAAAGCTCGGCATTTTAATTTTGGTGGAAACGCCATCAGAGTCTTTGGAAATGTTAGAATTCAATTGCAGATGAGGCAGCTTGAACACGAAAAGGAATTTAAACAGTTTGAAATATGATTAAAAGTCGAATTGAAAGAAAAGGAGAGGAAGAAAAAAGGCAGAATAAGAAAGAAGCAAAGCAGAAAGAGAAAGAATTTCAACGTCAAAAGTTTGCAATTAGAGAGGAAAGCCGATTTAGAAGGGCGGAGATGAAGGTAGACAGTAGGCTGAATGATGAAGATAGTCAGGATGAACAACCCTATGTTAGCCTAAGGTCTGAAGGGGATCTGTTAACATACATCCAGGCATTGCCTACACTTGAATAGAAGGATATAGAAGCCCTTTTAATTTTATTTGAGAAACTGGCTAAACTAATGCGCTGCCCAATGACCTTGTGGAATTAGTTGATCCAAACAAAGCTGGTAGGTATACGGAATGAGGTATGTATATTCCCATCGGAAGAGGTATCTGGCCAGTATGAGGAGTTGAAGAAAGCCATCTGAAGTGCATATGAGCTTGTGCCAGAAGCCTACTGACAGAATTTTAGGAATCTAAAAGAGGGTCCATAATTAAATGTACATCAAGGTTGAAAGAATCAAACACGGTAATTTTGAAAGGTGAATAAGGGTACTAAAAACAGAGCAACCTATGACACTGTTAGGTGTTTCTTACATTGGAGGAGTTCAAAAATTCACATCCTGCAGTCATGAGAATTCATGTGGAAGAGCAGAGAGTTACACAATGGCAAGATTAGAATTTCAAATGGCTGATGATTATCAGTTGGCCCATAACTCAAAGTTTGGTTTCTGTGAGGCATAGAGAAAAATGTGCGAGATCTTCGTAAAACATATACATGTGAGAATAAGGTTTACTGGCATAGGCCAGGCGTAGCAGGTAAAGTGGTTGCAGCATTAAGAGGTACAGAGGCATGTAAATCCTTGATGCTGAGACATGAGGAGACATGTCATTTAGAAGGAGTATTGGAGAGATGAGATTTGCTCCATGATGTAACGTGTGGCTGGAGTGTCTGGTGAAACCATCAACAGAAATATTTCACAATTGGGAAGGAGGCCTTGAGCTTGGTGTTGATGTTGCAACATTTCAGCATTTAACTTGCAAATAACGTGCCTGAGACAAATCAATATACTGATCATAACGCCTAAACTTTTTTGGATAAAATTCGGGAGAAAACTTCCAGTCTGTTCAGATAGAGATTATTATTGCTGCCAATTTGGAAGTTATACAGGTGACAGGACGAGAAAACATACTTGCTGACAAGTTGTCGAGACTTGTATGAAGAAAGACAGAGGCGTTCTGTGGCAGGATTAAACTGACTGAAATCGAATGGAGTTGTGAATGTTTGCATGCTTAGTGTCAATGCTGAAAAATGTGTTGCTGGAAAAGCGCAGCGGGTCAGGCAGCATCCAAGGAGCAGGAGAATCGACGTTTAGGGCATAAGCATAAGCCCTTATGCCAGAAACGTTGGTTCTCCTGCTCCTTGGATGCTGCCTGACCTGCTGCGTTTTTCCAGCAACACATTTTTCAGCTGTGATCTTCGGCATCTGCAGTCCTCACTTTCTCCTTTATGCTTAGTGTCAATGTCATAAATGCGTATTATAGTCAACTAACAGAATAAGAATAATGGGTTTAAAATGAAGCTGTCGTTGTGTATTGATGGTTTATTTTATCAAAGGGGGTGTATGACGATATTGTCATTGTGAAAAGGTTATTTTCCCTTGTTTTTTTTGAAGAGAAGTCTTAAAGGCAGAGATGCCGAACTCCCAACAGAAAATGGCTGAAGTAAGTAACCGAGGTTACTTTAGGTTTTATTAAAATGCTGGTAACAATGGAAGGGCAGCGGCCGGCTCTCTCAGACCAGGTTTGCTCGTTTTGGTTTTCACTGCAACATTCTGAAGCTGCTTGGTGTCCCAGAATGGTTGGAAGTTTCAATGTATGCTCCCTAGCTCCCATTGTCCCTGAAAACTCTCTTGAAGTTGCTTCCTCCTAGATTGGAGAACTGCACTTAAGATTCTGTGTTTGAATTTACCTTTTTTGCTAAAGGGTACGGTAAATGGATGTTCCTGTATTAGCACAGTTAATTAGTAAAATGTAGTGTATCTATTGTTAGTGCAAGTGTTCCAGTAAAGAAGCTATATCAAATTGTTCTTCTCTTTGATTGCGTTTGAATGGATTACATTTTGCTTAACGTTGAGTGGGTTGACCAGTCACAACATGTCTGGAACACACACATCACATCTACGGTTAAAATAAGGAAATGTTATGGACTAGGCTGCCTTCTTAAAATATTTTGAGAGGTCTGGTCTGGTCCAAAACATTTGCAGTTGAGGGGCTTGTGACTGATACCTGTTATTGAAAAGTTAGTGGAGGGGCTGGGGATGGTTTCCTGGTGATTGTGCTGTGAGATGCCTCAGACATTCAGGGAGACCTGAGGATTTGGTGACCCAACACTGTATGGAGCATGGGGACTGTAGTTACAGCATCTGGGTCTGCAACATGAACACCAAATGGAGCAGAGGCTGCGGAGAGGGGAAGCTCAGAAATCACACAGTGAGTGTGTCTGGGGAAAGGGGTCTGCTGTATGAACCCCGGTTTCCCAATAACAGCTTCCCAAGCTACACTTAACCCAGGAGAAGAGTGTGAGGGGACCCTGACTGAACATGGAGCTGGTAACAGAGCGGTGTCACCTCCTGCAACATGACCTGCAACTTCACACCAGAGGGAGGAAGGTGCTGCCAGAGCTGTAAGGGTCACTGTTTCATTCGACTTCTATGATTCGGAGCTTTCCATGCAGGACTGGGTGATGTATCCATAATCGCCCAGCATGTCAACATCAGTATCATAATTCTGCAACAGATGATAAAAATGATGAATGAGAGCAATTGGGCCCTGGGAACATCAGGAATAGACCGTCAGGGAGATGGAGCAGCACTTCCCATGTCTGAACGGGTCAGAGTGAACCCTCCAGTGCACACGGTGTCATTAAGTCCTGTAATCTCTCTCTATTTTGGTAGTATACTGTCTACCATTCTTCTTGAAAAATAAATACAGGTATATGTTACGTTAAATTCATCTGGTCTAACACAATGACCCACTAAATTTACCTGTGAATATACATTTGCAGATTCTCCACCGTCTCTTCATAAATTAGTGTCCTGTTTATCTTAGTCTCATCGCCAAACGTAGTGACAGAACATTTGTACCACCTTTACAAATCACTGATATAGTTTGTAAATAGCTGAGGACCTAGTACTGGTCACTGGGTGACCCTACTGTTTACGTTCTGACAAACTGATTAAGACTGATTTACCCGGAGTGTCTGCTTCCTGTTTGATAACCAGTCCTCCCCCATTCCTGTATAACATTCCTGCTCCTCAGATGCTGCCTGGCCTGCTGAGCTTTTCCAGCACTACACTTTTCGACTCCGCTCTCCATATCCGTTCATCTACTCAATGTCCCAGCACCTACTGCACTCTGGAGCAGTGAATTAAGTGCCCTTTCATTAGCAGTGAACAACCCTTTGAGAGAAGTAAGTTCTCCTTACCCCTGTTTTTGGTCTGCTCTGCCTTATCCTAAAACTCTGATCACTTGTTGTGGATTTCTCACATGACAACATATTTAATTCACATCAATATTGTCAATTACCTTTACCATCCTCCAGACCTCAGTGACATCTCCTCTCATTCTTCTAAACTCCAGACAGTATCGGCCTGAACTGCTCAATCTCTCTTCAGAGGACAAATTCCATATCTCTGGAATCAAATTGTAAACCACTTCTGAACTGCCTCCATGGCAGCTACACCCCTCCTGCAGTCAGGGCACGAAAACTGTGCAGAATACTCAAGTTGCGACTTCACAAATGTGCCTTGCATTTTTGCAGCAACACCTCGCTCCTTTTATAATCCGTTCTTTTATAAATAAATGCCAACACTGCACTTGCCTTTCTCATGTCCTGCTGTACCTACATCTAAGATTTCTGTGACATGTATGAGGACACGCAGACCCCTCTGCACCTAAACACTCTAAAGTTATTCTCTCTATTTGAAGAATCAGTTGCCTCTCTGTTGCACGACAAAAATGGATAGCTGCAAACTTTCTGTTGTTCAGTTTCATCTGTCAAATGTTGGCTCAAACTATCCATATCCATTTCAAAATTTCTTACAGCTTCATTGCAATTTCACACCTATATTAGTGTCACATGAAAATTTGGTTCTAGTATGTCTATCGCCGCAAATATGTAATAGTATAGATTGCCAATTGTTGGGGCCTGGGGACTGAAATTTGCATTTTGCCAAACAGAAAGTGACGCATTTATTCCATCTCACTGCATTTTGCTGGTTCACCAATCTGATCTCCAAACTTCTAATCACGTGGTCTTATTCTGCACATTTATCTTTTTGCACTCTTAATTCAATGCCTTCTGGAATTCCAAATTCTACATCTCCATGATCTCCTTTATCCAGCTTACTTGTCACATCTTTAATGAACTCGAGCAAATAATTGAAACATGATTTATCCTTCACAAAATTATGTTAACTCTGATGGATTATGGTTTGACTTTGCAAACGTCCTGCCATTAATTACTGAATAATAGATTCAAAGAATCTTTCTTAAATTCAAAGAGTTTTCTCAATACGTTTTATTCCATCGTGGAGGTGGTCATTTTAAATTCTTACCTCTCTATAATCTCTACGTTCCTCCAATCCTGTATGTTTCGCAAATGGCTTCCTATTACCTGGTCTGATTGCTCTTTAAGAGGTATGGGTCGCTGATTGGACTAACTCTCTTCCTTGTGTAGAAAATCGATGGCCTGATATATTTATGATGTTCCTACATTATTATGTCGATGACCTACTCTTAATGTCTAAGAGGCTGGAGGGCTGATGCAATCTTCCTGTTGCTATGTAATAGTTTGAAGGGCTGAAGTTGTCTCCTCATATTCCTCCATAACTGGCTGGAGTTGCTAAATGGTCTACTCCCGCATCCCTGAAATGGGATCAAGGGAGTATTTAGTCTCCTGTTCCCAAACTCCAACACGTAAGGTGAACTTCTTCCTCCTTTCCAATAAGAAGTCTGATAAAGTTTGCATCCTTCTCCAATTCCCATGCAACATGCTCGATAGGGCTGAATGACCTCCTGTTATCCCAGTGTACCAATCTCCAGTCACTGTAGGACCTCTTCCAGATCCAGTATTACAGACTCGAGGAGGCTGAATTGACTCATCCTGTTGCTGTGTAACAGGCTAATGGTGCTGCATGGCCTTCTCTGGGCCCAGTGTTGTAGACACGATGAGCTGATTGACCTCCTACTGTAACTGTATATCAGGCTCTAGGGGCTGAACAACCTCATCCTGTTCTGGAGTAACAGGGTCGAAGACCTGAATATCCTTCTGCTGAACCTGTGTAACAGGCTGGAGAATCGGAGTGGATTCCTCCATTTGCTGTGTAATTGGCCTCTGTTGCTGACTCCTTTCAGTGTTCTATGTAAAAATGAAATCATCTTCCATTCTTGTGAACCCCAATGGGCATTGGACCAACCTGAGCATTTTTTCCTTATAGGTTAACACCTTCATTGCTGGAATCAGTTGAGGGAACCATCTCTGAGCTGCTTCCAGTGTAACAATATCCTTTCCACAGTGAGGCGACTAAATCTGTAAACACTACATCAGATGTGACCTCACTAAGAACTTGTACAACTTTACCAACTTTACCAACCTGCTGCGAGGTTCCCACCCAGCTGAGAACAGTCTCAGCTGTCTGGGAGAATATGCAGCATTGCTGATAGACCATTCTCCTTCACTTTTCCACCAGCATCACGGGAGATCTCGTGAAAATATCACAGTGACACTTAAGAATAACAGGTAAGGTGTGACAAGATGATCTCATGGTGTACATTAGCCTCACCAAATAACTTCCTGTCCCGTTGCAACCTACAACAGCCCTCCACACTATGCACAACTCTACCAACCTTTGTGTCATCGGCAAACTTACTGACTCACCCTTCAACATCCTCATCCAAGTCACTTATGAAAATCACAAAGAGTATAGTTCCCTGAACTGATACCTGCTGAACACCGCTGGTCATTAACTCCAGGCTGAATATATTCCATCTATCACCACCTTCTGTCCTATATGGGCTAGCAAATCCTGTATTCATACAGAAGTCTTCCCTGTAGCCCATTCCTCCTTACTTTCTGAATGAGCCTACCATGAGCCGACTAGGGGTGGCACAATGGCTCAGTAGTTAGCATTGTTGCCTCACAGCGCCATGGACCCGGGTTCGGTTCCTGTCTCGGGCGACTGCCTGTATCGTGTTTGAACATTCTCCCCGTATCTGTGCTCCGGGTGCTCCAGTTTCCACCCACAGTCCAAATATGTGCAGGCCAGGTGAATTGGTCATGTTAAATTGCCCAGAGTGTTAGGTGCATTAGTCAGAGGGAAATGGGTCTAGGTAGGTTACTCTTTGGAGGGTCGGTGTGGACTTGTTGGGCAGAAGGACCTGTTTACACACTGGACGGAATCTAGTCTAATCAAACGTCTTGCTAAAATCCATGTACACCACATTCCCTGCTCTCCCTTCATCAATCTGTTTTATCCCATCCTCAAAGAATTCAGTAAGGTGCGTGAGTCATGACCTGCCCCTTACAAAGCCATGCTGACTATCTCTCATCCAACTATTGTTTTCCAAATAGTCATAAATCCTGCCTCGCAGAATCCTCTCCAATAATTTGCCCACCACCAACCTAAGACTGACAGGCATGTAATTCTCAAGGTTGAACCTATTCCCTTTCTTGAACATGGGAATAACGTTTGCCACCCTGCAATCCTCTGGTATGACTCCAGTGGATAGTGAGGGCACAATGATCATCACCAAAGACACACTAATCTCTTGCCTCGCTTCCTGTAGTAATACAGGGTAGATCCGTTTTGGGCCATAGGGTTTATCTATCCTTACGTTTTTCAAAATCTTCATCCTCTTTCTTAACATCAACGGGTTCTAACATATCAGTCGGTTTCGTGCTGTCCTCATTAAAATAGAGATACTTTAACCCATCACACTGACTGCACCTTTGCCCTATCAAGTGCCTATCCTTCCTCACAGACTCTTTGCACTCAGTATCAACTGGTCGCTACCTACTCCATCATGTGATCCGTACCTCAGGTTCCCACCCACCTGCCAAACTAGTTTAAGCCCTCCCAAAGATCTCTAGCAAACCTTCAGCCCAAGATATTGGTGTCCATCGAGTTTAGGTGCAATACGTCCATCTTGTACAGATCCCACTTTCCCCAGAAGGTATTCCAATGACACACACATCAGAAACCCTCCCTCCTACACCAGCCCTGTAGCCACGTGTTCAGCTGCACTCGCTCTCTCTGTTTCTGCCTCAGTAGGAGGTGTCACCGGTAGCAATCCTGAGATTACTACTCTGCTTGTCCTGCCTTTTAGCTTCCAAGCTAACATCCTCTATTCACTTTTCAGGTCCTCCTCCCTTTCCCAAACTGTCTCATTGGTACCGATGTGTACCACAACATCTGATTGTTCTCGCTCTTCCTTAAGAATCCTGTAGACAGAATCTGCAACATCCCTGACCCTGGCACTGAGGAGGCAATATATAATCCGGGAGTCTCGTTCACGACCACAGAATCACCTGTCAGCTCTTCTCACTATTGAATCTCCTATTACTGTCGCTCTCCTATTCTCCCCCATTCCCATCTGAGGCACAATGCCATGCTCAGTGCCAGAGAGCTGACCACTATTGCTTTCCCCGGGTTGGGCCATCCCCCAACAGTATCCAAAACGGTGTACTTGTTTTTGAGGGAAACGGCCACCGGGTATCCCTGAACTCTCTGCCTATTCCAGTTCCCTCTCCTAACAGTCACCTAAGCACCTATATTCTGTAACTGAGGTGTGACGACCTTCCTGGAGCTCCTCTCTATCATCCCTCATCCTCCCAAATGATCTGAAGCTCATCCAGCTCCTGCTCCAGTTCCCGAATGTGGTATGTGAAGAACTGGAGTTAGGTACACTTCGCGCAGGCAAAGTCAGCAGGGACTCTAGTGGTGACCCTTACCTCCCACATCCTCCATGAGTTGAAAAGATGACTGATGGTTTTATTAGGTGGCACACTTTGATAGGAGGAGTAACAAGGAAAAAGAGAGGAAGCAATAGGTAATTCCACCTCAGAAATGTTGCATTTGTTTCCTTCTCTGAGTTGAATCACAAAATAATGTTATCCAACCCCAACCTGGATCATATGAGATCACCTTGAATATTGCCCATACTGTATTCTGTCACATTCCCTGCCATTTTCTTCACAAGAATTCGACCTAGTTGATTTGAGGATATGTTCATTTGTGCCAGTGTAATTTAAAAATGAAACATTTAATGCCTTCACAGTATCTGTGTTAAAATGAATGCATCCAAATTTAAACAAATACAGATATTTCTGGAAAAGCTCTGGAGGTCTGACAGCATCTAAGACCACAAGTCAGGGTTAACGTTTCTGATCTGGTGACGTTCCTCAGAATCAGTGTTATTCATACACTACTTCCCCAGTTACATTCTCCCATACTAGATGAAATATCCATCAGGTATTCACTAGCTACACTCTTCTCGTGATCTTCTGTGCTCAATAAGATCATCTCCCATTCTCAGTCCTAAACTGTTAATCATTCAATGCATGATGCCTTCATCCCAAGAACAAGAAAAGATGAACATCTTTGAAAAGCTTCGAGAGCCATTGCGAATTTTTTTTCAGTTTAGCGAACTATAATTACACAGAAAACATCAAGTGTGTTATCAGCACTGACCTTACAGATGCAGAATAAAAACATTCCTAAGATCAAACACAATACCCTTTGCAAACAAAAGCAACATTCCGTTTACCTTCCAAATCACTTGCTGCATCTTCAGACTAACTTGATGTGATTCGTGTACTAGGAAAAACAAATCCTTCTGTATGACAAAGTTCTGCAATCTCTCTTCATTTAAGTAATTAAATGATGTCTTATCCGAACTCAAAACACAAAGTTTCCATCATTCACATTGTACTGTTTTGCAGTGAAGGTTTACTTACTGCTTCCCCCAGCCTGTATCCCATTGCAGATATTCTTCCCTCCCCCGTCTGTATCCCAGTGCCTATGCCCTGCCCTCCCCTGTCTGCATCCCACTGCAGACACCCTGCCCTGCCCCTGTCTGTATCCCATTGTAGACGCTCTGCGCTCTCCTGTCTGTTTTCCCAATGCCGATGCTCTGCCCTCCCCGTCTGTATCCCATTGTAGACGTTTTGCCTTCCCCCTGTCTGTATCCCAATGCAAACTCTCTGCATCCCCTGTCTGTATCCCATTTCAAATGCGCTGCCCTCCCCTGTCTGAATCACAATGCCGATGTTCTGTCCTCCCCCTGTCTGTATCCCACTGCAAACTTTCTGCTCTCCCCCGTCTGTATCCCATTGTAGATGTTCTGCCTCCCCCTGTCTGTAGACGCAGATGCTCTAACCTCACCCGGTCTGTATTCCATTACAGAAGCTCTGTCTCCACTTGACAGCTTTTTCTAAAACTCTCAGCCCCTTCATCCAAATCATTAATCCAGATTGTAAAATGTTAATAGACTCACACTGATCCCTGAGGAATTCTACTAGTTACAACTTTCCATTCTGATAAAGAGAAATTATCTCTACACTGTATTTCAGGCTGGCAAACCAGTGCGCTCCAATTCCTGTGTAGTTGCCCAGAAAGGTTGCAGCTTCTCCTCCTAATGGTATACTTTAGTAAGTAGGCTGAAAGACTGCATTCTATTTCTGTGTAACTCAATTGAGCGGGAGAATGGCCTCCTCCTGTTTCATTATAAAAACGCTGTCTTCTGAATGCGGTCAATCTTTCTGTCTGTAACAGCCTCAAGGGAGGAATTGGGAGAACAACATGTGGGATAGGAGGGGCAGTTAGCCATTGGGCGCCTCCAGCCTGCTGCTCAATTCAGAAACATCATGACTGGTCTGTTTGTAGTTGACCACCCCCTTTCCTGTCTGTACCCAATAAACATTGACTGTTCAATCCATGATATAGTCTTCACTGTTCCCTGGGAATGACAACACACAGATCACACAGACCACAGGAGTGTATAGTGGTCAAGTCAATGACTCATAATCTAGAAGCACAGATACCTCATGAACTAAATTGGGGCATTGAAATGAAACCGTCATCATTTGTTAGAAAAAACCCATCTGCTTGCCTCATGTCCTTTAGAGAAAGGGCAATGGGTCATCCTTCCCTGGTCAGGTCTCTGTGTAACTGTAAACCCACAGCAATGTGTTTTACTCTTTACTGTCCTGTGGAATAGCTGCACCAGCGACTCAGTTCAAGATCAGCATAACATTCTAGCCTGACCAAGGCTGCACACCTCGTGTGAAGGAAGAACAAAAGCAATGATAGCTCCCTTCCTCCGCCTGTTCCCCATATACTTACAGCTCATTTCTAGTCAGGCAGCTGACCACTCCCCGTTTCGAGTGAATTATTTCTGGCTGAGCATCTCCCGAGTGTGAGATTCATCTGGACAGGCACCTCTGGTGCTGGCTTTATTGATGCTGACATAGAGATGCAAGAAACTTTCAAATTCCACATCATTCGCAGCACATAGAGAAGGAATGGCTTCTTCCAGCTCCATATCATGGTTTTTATTGGTTAGCCAATCCTCTCTCCTAGAGAACAAAATTTTCCTAACCCCATGTGCTCTCGTCTTGCTTATTAATCTTTTGTGTGACACATTATACAACATGGAAGTCGAGATATAATAAATCTATAGCATTCCCTTTATCCACCTTGTTTGTCATTTTTTATTAAAAGAAGGTTTGTCAAATTATTCAAAGAAGACTTATCCTTCATAAAATCATGTTGACTGTGATGGATTATGGTTTGACTTTGAAAATCTCCTGTTATGAATTCCGCAATAACAGATTCTAACAATTTGTCTTCAATCCCAATAGTTTGCCCATTCCTTTCCATACCCTCATGAAGCTGATTATTCGAAATTATTTCCTTTCTATAACCTCTACATTCTCTTTTAATTCCTGTGTAACAAACACAAAGCTGAAATAGATCTGCTCCAGTTGTGGTGTGAAGGACATGAGTGTCTTCATGGACTCATTCCGTTCCTGGTTTACCCACTCGATGGTCTGAATGTCCTCGTGGTGTTCCTAAATTATCATATCGATGGGGTGAATGCCCTCCTGGTGTTCCTACATTGCAGTCTCGATGTGCTGAATGTCCTCCTGGTGTTCCCACATTATAGTGTCGATGGGCTGAATGTCCACCTGGTGTTCCTATATTATAGTCTCGATGGGCTGAATGTCCTCCTGGTGTTCCTAAATTATAGTCTCGATGGGCTGAATGCCCTCCTGGTGTTCCTAAATTATAGTATCGATGGGCAGAATGCCCTCCTGGTGTTCCTAAATTATAGTATCGATGGGCTGAATGTCCTCATGGTGTTCCTAAATAATAGTCTCGATGGGCTGAATGCCCTCCTGGTGTTCCTAAATGATAGTATTGATGGGCTGAACGTCCTCCTGGTGTTCCTACATTATCGTCTCGATGGGCTGAATGCCATCCTGGAGTTCCTACATTATAGTCTCAATGGGCTGAATGTCTGCCTGGTGTTCCTATATTATAGTCTCGATGGGCTGAATGTCCTCCTGGTGTTCCTACATTATGGTCTGGATGGGCTGAATGTCCTCCTGGGGTTCCTAAGGTATGGTCTTGATGGGTTGAATGCCTGCCTATTGTTCCAACATTATAGTCTCAATGGGCTGAACGTCCTCCTGGTGTTCCAACATTATAGTCTTGAAGGCTTGCATGTCCTGCTCTAGTTCCTGATCAAGCCGTTCAAATCTCAATGTCCTCCTGTTGCTCAACACCACATTTCGCGACTTATGGAAACACTCTGCTGTTATGTCACATTTTGAGGGCTAAATTGTGCAGGCAATTTGTGTTGCCCACATTGGTAAACTCAGTGGTTATCACTGCTGCCTCACAGCACCAGTGATCCAGGTTCAATTCCAGCCTTAGGTGACAGTGTGGAGTTTGCACATTCTCCCCATATCTGTGTTGGTTGCTGCCAGTTTCTCCAGCTTTTTCCCATAGTGCCAAGATGTGCAGATTAAGTGGATTTGCCATGCTAAGTTATCCATAATGTAGGGGGATGTGCAGGCTAAGTGCATCAGTCATGGAAAATGCCAGATTACAGGGATTGGTTGGATGGGGAGGGAGGATGGGTGGTGTTTGGATGGGATGGTCTTCAGAAGATTTGTGTGGAGTCGATGGGTCAAGTGGCCTGCTTCCACGCTGTAGGGATTCTATGATTAACACCTTACGGCAGAAATTAGTTGAGGGAACAATATCTGAGTTAATTCCAAAATCCTTTCCTCAGTGAGGAGATTAAATCTGTACACACGACTCCAGATGTGATCTCTCTCAGACCATGTACAGCAGCAACAACACGTTACCAGCCTGCTGTAAGGTTCCCACCCAGGTTAGAACAGTCTCAGCTGTCTGGGGGAAAACACAGCATTGCTGAAAGATCATTGTCCTTCTCTGCTCCACAGCATAACGGGAGATCTGGAGAAAATGTTACAATGATGCTTGAGAAGAACGGGTAAGATGTGATGGGATAATGTCAATGTTGGGATATGTGTCACCAAACATCTCGCCTGAATCAACCATTCAGCTCCCCAGAGCCCACGTCACTCAGATTCCACAGAATCTGGTAAGGTGGAGCTTAGAAACAGTAAGGAGAAGCAAATATTGATGGGAGTTAGACATCAAAGTCAAATTTGTGATACAATTGTTGGGTATAATATAAAACAGGAAATTAGATACTCAGGCTTGTGGGAACTGCAGTAATAATGGTCACCTTCAAGTTACATCTGAATCTTGAGCGTGTATGAGATGGGTTGCTTTAACAGTATGTTGAGCACCCAGCTAGAGATCAGGCGATTTTGGAATTGCTGTGTGATCAGAAGAGCTAATTGAAAACTTTGGTGTAAAGAAGGTTTTGGGAATAATGACGTTAATACATTGAAATTTACCTGAATGTCTGAATACAAAGCAGTCTCTTTTTCTTAAATTGCGTGTATATTCCGGAATCATGTAACACATGAACGTATGGGGAATAAGCTGACTTCAGTGAATTTGAAAAGTACATGAAAAAGATTTAATGGAAGGCAGGCAATGTGTGTTACTTACAGAAACACTATAAGGCGTACAATATTCAGATATACCTCCAAGGTGTAAATAGCAAAAGGGAAAGGTGATTCAACGATAAGATGTTGAAAATTGCATTCGATCAAAGAAAGTGCCTCAGAAAATTGCCAAATATCGTGGATTCACTGAAATTTTGGACACAACAAAAGAGGGCTAAAAATGTGTTCAGTAAACCAAAAAGAGAACAAGAATGCAAACTAACCAGAAACAAAAAGCCTGACAGAAAATAAAAAACCTCTATAAATATTTGAAAGAGGAAAATAAGAGCAAGGTGAAATGTAGAATAGTGAATGTGCCGCCAGAATAATTTGTTGGAGAGAACAGAAAAAAGATAGGAAACTGAACAGTTACTTTATGTCTGTCTTCATGGAGGAAGATCCAAAAAATCTCCCAGATATACCAAGTGACCACGGACTTGTATAACTAAAAACTAAAATCATTCATTTCGACGATGAGCTACTATTTCAAAACACAGCTGGATTGAGCATTGATCCGTCTGTCGGATCAGATTACGTCATACCTAAATTTCCGAGAAAGCAGCAATAAGCAGTTCATTGCATTGGGAATCACTGTGATTTTCCATATTCAATTTGGAAGTTTACAAATGCATTCCAATAATTTAAGAAGGGAAGAAGAGGGAGAGTGGAGAGCTAGAGACCAGTTAACTTGTCGCTCACAGTAAGGAATCTGCTGGAATTTAAGGTAAAGAATGTGATTTCGGACACTTAGAAAGTTATAGCAAACATGAAGAGAATGATTCTAGGTATCTGAAAAAGAAGTCAACATTTACAAATTTCTTGCATAAAGTTATCCCTTATAGATATAAACGACGGAGAACCAGTGGATGTGGTATAGTTGGATATTCAGAAGGATTTTTAGAGCATTCATACGGCACGTTAGCCGAAAAAAAAGCAACGGGTAATGGGAGGAACATATGCAAATGAGAGAAAGTAAAGGTGAGGTTTGCCTGCGTTAAAGGGAATCACTGTATAGACGAATCAGAGCTCCATGCTCTCACTCCACGTTTGCTCTCTGACTCACTGTGATCTCCAGCATGTGTTGGTTTCAGTACTGATTCTGGAGTAATTTGCTCTGACTAAAAGCAAAGACGTTCTGCACCAGTCACACAGAGTTTTGGTGAGTCTGTATCTGGAGTATTGTGTACAGTTTTGATGTCCTGATCGAAGTAAAACATACTGAATGGACATTCGTCAGATTAATCCCTCAGATGACAAGATTGTCTGCTGAGGAAACTCAGCCTGTGTTCTCTAAAGGTCCAGAGAATAAAGGCGATCTCAGTGAAGCTTAAACATATTGAAACAGAGGGGATTGAAGAAAATAGGGGCACTGACAAGTGCGACCAAATTTAGCGAGAATTTCAAGATATTTCACAAGGACATCAAGCAGAACATAATAACAATAAGGGTCCATTAGAAACCAGGGGGGCAATCTGTGTGTGAAGCTGGAGAACATTGATAAATTGTGATTTGAGAACTTCACATGTGTTTTACTTGGGAGAAGGAGGAGGCACATACAGAATATGAGAAAATGGACTGGGAAACTCTTGAGCAGATTGATATAAAATGTGAGCAGGAATTGATGGTTTTGGCTGGTATAAAATTAAACAAGTCCCCAGGTCTGGATGAGTTATATTACAGGCTGCTGTTGGAGAGAAGGGAGGAAAGGCCCTGACCCAATGTTTCAGTAGATTCTGGTCAAAGGAGAGGGGCCAGAGGACTGGAGCGCACTCTTTACAGGAAGGCTGGTGGAGATAGACCAGGGAACTGTAGATCAGTGAGTATCAGATCAGTGTCAGGGAAACTATTGGAGAAAATAGGGTAGGAGAAAACTGATCTTCATGTACAGCGGCAATATTTGACCAGGGATAGTCAGCATGAAGTCATCAGAGGCAAGCCATACCGAACGAATTTTATTGACTTTTTCTTCAAAGAGGTTATTTATATGATTTTTCAGCCAGGCCTTTAACAAAGCCCCATGGTCGAAACTGATAAAGAAAGTACAATCTCATGGTATCAAGGGTAACTAGGTAACTGGCATTCAAATTGTCTTAGTGGCAGGAGACAGAGGGTGGTGGGAGAAAGCTATTTGTGTGACTGGAGGCAAGTGTTCCCTGATGCACGACAAGAATCACTGCTGTGTCCCATATTATTTGTGGTATTTATATATGATGTAGATATAAATGAGGGTGGGGTGAGTATGATAAGTAAGTTTGTGTTTGATTCAAAGATTGTCCGGGTTTTTGGCAATAAGGAGGAAGGCCTGATGTTTCAGGAAGATACAGATAAAATGGTCAGATGATCAGATCAATGGCAGATGGAATGCTACCCTGATAAATATGAGGTGATGCACTTTGGACGAAGGAACCAGGCAGGGGAGTACTCAATGAATGGCAGCACACTAGGAAGCTCAGGAAGTGCTTCTCCACACATCCCTGAATGTCACAAGGCAGGGTAATAGGTCAGTTAAGGAGGCACTGGAGATAGTAAGCATAGTGTTTACTCGTCGAAATATCGATTATTAAAGTGAATACAGGACTTTGGTGAGGCCAAGATGGAATAATGCATGCAATTCTGGGAGCCACATTACAGGAAGGACGTGATAGTTCTGGAGGGAGTGCAAGGAGATTCACCGGGATGTTCCCTGGGATGGAGCATATCTGCAATGGAGAGAGGCTGTTTTATCTCGGGTTGTTTACTTTGGAGCAGAGAGGCTGAGTGGGATGTGATTTAGAAGGATAAGATTATGAGTAGCATGGACAGGGTGGATAGACAGCAGCTTTTCCTTTAGTCAGAGGGCGAAGAACAAGGAAGCACACCTTTAAAATGAAGGGTTTGAGGTTGATAGAGAAGTTGACGATTGCTTTTCACCCAGATGGTGTTGGGGTTAGGAGTAAACATCCTGAGAGGGTAGTTGTGACGAGTAACGTCACAACCATTAAAAAGTAGTTAGGCCAGCACTTGAAGTATCATAACATTTATGGCTTTGGAATTCACGTAAGAAAGTGTAACTAATGTAAATCGTGCTGCTTTTATGATTGTATAGAGTCGATGCTTCTGTGGTTGTGTGATTTTGGACGCTGAATGCAGTTAGGAAGATTGACCTTCATTTCAAGGGGATTTGAGTCCACGAGTAAGGGTCACTTATTGCAGCTGTACAGGGCCTTAATGAGACCCCATCTCGAACATTGTGCAGTATTGTGTGCAGTTTTGGTCTCCTTACCTCATAAAGGACAAACCTGACATTGAGCAAGTGCAGCGAAGGATGACCAGGCTGATCTCTGAGTTGACAGGCTTGTGTTAGAGCAGAGTTGTTTGACTGGGCTTGTACCCACGGGGTTAAGGAAAATGGGTGGAGATCTCAGTGAAATATATAAAACTCTGAGAAAGTGAGACAGATTGGAAGCATGGATGATAATCCTCCTGGCTGGGAGGACTAAAACAAGGGCCCACAATATTATGTGCAAGCAGGCCACTCTGTACTGAGGTGGGAATAAATGTCTGCACTCAGACACTGGTGAACCTGGGGAATTCTCTAACACATAAGGCTGTGGAAGTTAAGGCACTGAATATAAGAAAGATTTTCAAGACAAGAAAGGGATGGGGGAGAGCAGGAGAATGTTGTGGAGATAAGGTATTAGATTAGATTAGATTACTTACAGTATGGAAACAGCTCCTTTGGTCCAACAAGTCCACACCGACCCGCCGAAGAGCAACCCACCCAGACCCATTCCCTACATTTACCCCTTCACCTAACACTATGGGCAATTTAGCATGGCCAATTCATCTAACCTGCATATCTTTGGACTGTGGGAGGAAACTGGAGTACCCGGCGAAAACCCACGCAGACACGTGGAGAATGTGCAAACTCCACACAGACAGTTGCCTGAGGCGGGAATCAACGATCATTTCAAGTGATTCTCCGATAATACGGCAGCTGCATTCCTGTGGAACACCGCATTATAGAAAACGGTGCAATATAAATAATAGGACCTATGGAGGAAAAGAGGATAATGGGCGAAGCCCCAATAATATCAGGAAAAATCAAAACAAAAATAGGTCAGCCTAACACAAACAATAGCACAGTGTACGTAAATCTTCAAATGATATATTTTAATGTAATAGTGCAGTAAATGTAACACTTTCACACAACAACTGACTACAGCCCTGACCTTTCACCAAACTCTTCACCAGAAAGTGCGCTAGCTGACTGACCACATGATGCCAACGCGGAATTACAGTTCACATCAAGATTCTCCCCCAGCTTAAAATAAAATTCCTTCTCAATGGTGACTGCAATTCCCAGTTTCAGGCTCAGGTTCAAGGTCTGCAGAGGGGATTACATTCCTGTTTTAGCTGAACGCATTGAGGATGCATTTTGCAGTCAGAGCATCCTGAGGCTGGGATTTGCTGTTCAGCTGGTGCCAGGGAAGGAATCGTGTCCCAGTGATCGTGAGCTCACTTTATAAGGAAAGTTGACAATTCACGAATCGTGTTCAATGAAGTCATGTTTAATAAACACGCGTTATCGGAGAACTGCCTTATCTTGAATGGAGGAGCAAAATTGATGGACCAAAGGATTACAGCAGTTTTTTTTAAATTAAATGTCCCTATGTTTAAACATCCTCAGGGATATGAACACTGTATATGGAAAACTGCATTGAGGAGATTTTCTCCATTAACTAGAATGGGAAAAGCTTAATGTGTTGAATGACCTACTCCTTTCCGGATGTTTCTGTGCAGTCTGTGGGAAAGCTTTGTAAATTCTGTCGCAAGCTCTCAGATGTTACGAAGGAGGCCTCTGCAGGGTCAACAGAACTATGTTTTCTATTCCCTTTTCCTATACCGAGGGCTGCTGTTCTGTCAGGTTTTATCCATTAAGACCTTGGAGCAGTTTGATACAATTGGGTGTCTTGCTTGGCCGATTCAGAGAGGATTGAAGAGTTTATCACATGTCTGCGCGTCTGAAGTCACTTTTAGGCCAGACCAGGAAAGCACAGGCGATTCACTTCCTGAAAGTACATTGGGGAAGGCAATTGGTGTTTACAATCGACATTGGCTTCAGGGTCACTGTTACTGACACCAGATTTTAGACACCGATGTTTTATTAATTGTTTTTAACTTCCACCAGCTGCCAGATCTTTAGCCTGGTCAGGATTAGTGATCCAATGACATTTCCACAGCAGCACCATCTCCACATGGGGTCCTATCAGAAACAACACTAAGCAATTTATTTCTGTGCTGCTTGATAGCTCTGTCAAAAAGAACTCCCACCAATTTCACGATAGCGACCGGACTGAGCGCATGGTAAATGGTCAGATTGTAATTATTCCTCTCTTAGGGGATGGAACATTGCTGAGTAATTTTCCATATTACCAGGGAGATGTCAGAGTTGGAGCTGGAATGAAACAGCTTCCCCAGGGACACGGCTTGTTGTGCAACAAAAGTCTACAGGAATGGTGTCAGGGCTCAATGCCTTGGCCATGTCTATTGTGTTCAGCTGTTTCTTCATGTCACTTGCAATCAATCGAATTGGGTGAAGACGGGCATCTGTGATTCCGTGGGCACCATAAAGAGGGTGAGGTGGATCATCGAATCAACATTTCTGGTTGAGGATGGTGCAGATACTACATCATTATCTTTTACACTGGTGTACAGGGCTGTTCCATTATTTAGGATTGGGATATTTGTGGAGTAATCTCCTCCAGTGAGTTGTTTAATAGTACATTGACCTTTATAATTGGATGTGGCAGGACGGCAGAACTTCTATCTCAATCTGTTGATCTTGGGATAATTTCAACCTCTCTATCAGGTGTTAGTTCTGCTCTTTGGAATGCAAGCACTCCAATGCGGTAGCTTTAATGGGTTGTCATCAGGTTTAGGTACAAATGGTTCTGACTCTGGCATGTTAACCCAGACTTGTCACTGAACCATAGATAGGCTTGATGGTAATGATAGGCTGAGGGATTATCCCAGTGATAAAGGTAAAGATGGTGATTGAACACAATTCTGCTTCTGCTACCGGTGCTTTGATCCACGTCATCACATGAATGCCCAGTTTGAGCTGATATATCTGCATTTCAATTCTACTGACTGATTCCTAATTCACTTCAAGGCCCATTCACCAATCAGCCCTGTACTCAGTGACCTAACCTGGTTTCTGAAGCCGCAATACTTCTATTTCCATATTCACAATCTGTTAGGTCTCTCTGTGGTGTCTCGCCTCCAATTTGTTACATTACTCAAACTCTTTAACATATTCATCTGCATCTTTCCCATTCCCGAAATGTCATCATCTTTGTTTTATGTGAATGTGTTTCCCTCTGTTTCTCTCCCTGACCATAATTAAGAGCTCTGTAGCGTCAGTGACGACAGCCTTTTGTAGTTCCAGAACCAATGAATGGGTCCACCTCGTGTTATCATTCACTTTCTGGTATATGTCTCTCCGTGTTGGACAGGGCGTTTGAGCAGCTTTGACACACGTCCGTGGAACTTGTTCAAAAACAGAAATTGCTGAAGAAACTAAGCAGCACCGTGTGGAGTGAAAGCAGAGTTAATCTTTCAGGTCCGGTGACCCTTCTACAAAGCTCCCAGTTTCTCCAGAAATATTTGTGTTTTTACTTACAGTATCCATAATTATTTGTTTAATGAAAATTTGTTCTGTGCCTATTCATTTCTGTTGAAACTCAGCAGGTGTGGCAGCATCTGCAGAGACATAGAAACAGAGTTAGCGTTTCAAGTCAAGTGTGACACTTCTTCAGAACTGAAAAGGATTGGAAAATTGGCGTTTTAATTCCATGCCAGAGGTGGGGGATGGGTGATGGCGAAAAGAGAGCGTGGCAAAAGATAAATGGGCTTTTACGAGAAGATGATGCAAAACGGATTTAAATTATTATGTGAATGGGGAAACGGATTCTCTCGATTGAGTGCAAGACAAAGAAGACACTACCACACAAGGTCATGGGGAAACCAGGACGGCGAATATATGAAAAATGGAGAAAGGCCATAGTGGGGTTTAGGCTCTGAAGTTATGGGATCCAATATTAACACCAACGGGCTGTAACGTACCAAAGTGTAAAGTGAGGTGTTACTCGAGCTTGGGTTGTGCTTCATTGGAACATTGCAGTAGCCCAGGACAGAAATGTTAGCACGAGAGCAAGTTAGTTTATTGAAATGGGAAGGATTGAGAAGGTCAAGTTTTTTCCTACAGAGTGGGAGTTTTCCTCAAAGCAGTCTCTGTTTGGTCTCCCCAGTGTAAAGGAGATTGCATTGTGAGCAGCAATGAGAGGAGACTGAACTGAAAGAGTACAAGGGAAGCGGGGGGTGAACGGAGTGAGGGCGACAGATCGAGAGATGGGACAGTCACAGTTGAAGTCCCTATCCACTGTATTTAGGGTATTTCTGGTTTGAAGGAAAAATAGGTCACGTCAGGGGCAGCTTATTGGAATGTGGCATCATCAAATGGAAACAACAGAGATGGAGAAACCGGGAGAATGGAGTCAGCCTCTGCTAATCATGTGTTCAGCCACGTGCAGAATCCCCACTGAAAATAACCCAACACCTAAATTGTGGTTTCTGTCTCACATCTGGTCTGAAGTGGGATGTGCAATTAGACCGAGAGGGTTTACATGGGCAGACACTCAAGCAGATATCCCATAATACTCAGCAATTATTGTTTCTGTTCACAAAGAAGGACGTGGTAAGAATATGAATCACCTAATGTTGTCAAAAGCTGTCAAGGATACTACTCAATCACAATTTGATGAGTGTTAGCGTAGGGTCAGATTTAGGATGTTTATTTCAGGGACCAGGAGCAGATGCTGGGCATGACTTTCAGCTGTGCTTCCTGAATTCCCCCCAGAATTCCCTGCCATTGCTGCTCCATCCTCTTCCCTGCTCGTCTCCCCTTCTTGCTTTCAGGTTCTCCCCCTCCAATTACAGAGCATATTCTCTTACATTATGCTCCCTCCCCACTTCACCTGAAGCTCTTTGATCGAGTCTACCTTCCCTGCACTAGCATCAAGTTGCGTTTTGTGCTGCTATGTTGCCTCTGGTCCCAGTCTAGCTCCGCCTCTCCATTCTTTTTGTTTTACATCTCCCATTCACATCTCATTCCGGAATGTTTCCTTCTTGGTGAAAACTTTCTTGGAAACGTTATAGAAAGTACCTTTTCCCCTTTGCCCTAAATGCACACTTTGCTGCAAATTTCCAAAAGTGTACTGCGCCTTCATCTCACTCTGCTCAAGGCAACTGCACGCTGACCGTGTGGCATTGGAATTCCCTTTCTTACACGGATCTGGCCAGAGATACGTTTTCACTGTAGAGATCACCAGCCCCTTTTGACAAAGGAATTCAGGTGTTTGTCTTCTTACTGGCACTAGTAAAGGTTGCATGCTGCCTTGGTGTTGAAATATGGAGACAAAAAAAATTACAGTATGAAGTTTGGGCTGAGTGTTCTTTACATGTGATTTTGAATACTTTTTCAACTTTGCAGTGCTTATCTTAAAATGTTTGTTCTTGAAGCTAGTGTCAGATGGAGTGTCGGAGTTTGAGGGGTGACATTATAGAAGCGTATTAAATCATGAGAGGAATGGATAAGGGTAAATAACCACCGGATAGGAGAGTTAAAACATAGAGGACATAGCTTTATGATGGAATGGAGGAAATTCAAAAGCGACGAAGGAGCAATGTTTTCACACAGAGGATGATGTACGTATGGAATGAGCTGCAGAGGAAGATTGGCAGATGCAAGTGCAGCTACTACATTTCAAAGACATTAGGACAAACATATGAATGGCAAACCTTTATAGGCATATGGGGCAAATGCAAGCAGATGGGATTGGTTTCGTTTGTAAAACCTGACCAGTGTGGACAGGTTGGAGCAAAGGGTCTGTATGTACACGATATGACTGCATGAATTCAAAAAGCGAGGAAGAAGGAAGAAAAGATATGATGCAAACCAAATTGGCAGGAAATACAAAAACAAGCATCACACACTTTTCCGTGTTTATAAAAAAAAAAGTTCAAGATGAGTGTGTGACCTTAGGTAGAAATGAAGTCAGGAATGTATATGGAGGACATTTGGAGGGTGTGACTGGGGAACTGGCTACAGGAAACAGGCAGATAATTTATACACGTGTTTTACGTCATTCCTCACAGGTGAAAGCACTGTAGGTATTTCAATGATATAAACAAAATGGTAATAGGAGGGAAGTTCTTGAACCGTCTCTAACAAAAGGAACAACGTTTCTAACAAACAGATAAGGGAACGAGTAAGCAGGTCAGCAGCAATTCTGAGTTGGTTTTAAAAGAAGTGGTCACTGTCTTGGGATCATTGCGCCCTCTCTATCAGATGTTAGTTCCGTTGTTTGATGATGTAAGCAGTAAGTGCAGTAACTTTAATGAGTTGTTATCAGATTTAAGTACATGTGGTTCTGACCCTGGCTTGTCACCCAGACTTGTCAATGAACCATCGATTGGCTTCGTGGTAATGGGAGACTGAGGGATTATCCCGGGGGAAAAGTTACAGATTGTTGTTGAATATAATTCAAGGGGAATTTAGCATGGCCAGTTCACCTAACCTGCATATGTTTGAACTGTGACCATTCAGAGGAAGTCCACACAGATATGGATTGAATGTGCAAACTACACGCAGGCAGTCACCCGAGGCTGTAATCAAACCACTGCCCTGGTGCTATGAGGCAGTAGTGCTAACCACTGAGCCACCGCACCACCCAGGACCACAACCATTTATCCCACAAGACTTCAGGAGCAGACATTAGGCCATTCAGCCCATCAAGTCTGCTCCAACATTCGATCATGACTGATCGATTTTCAACCTAATTTCCCTGCTATCTCTCAGTAACCTTTGATCCCCTTGGCAATCAAGAACTTATCTGTCTCTGTTTCAAATATACTAAAATGATCTGGTTTCCACAGCTTTCTGAAGTAAAGAAGTCCACAGTTTCACCACAGTCTGGTTAAAGAAGTTTCATCTTATCTCTGTTTGAAAGGATCTTCCCTTTGCTCTAAGCCTGTGCCCTCAGCTCCTTGTGGCTCCTGCCAGTGCAAACGTCCTCCCACTGTCCTCTGTGTCCAGGCTATTCAGTATTCTGTGAGTTTCAATCAGATCCCCCTCATCCTTCTAATCTCCATCTAGTATAAATACAGAGTCCTCAAACGTTCCTCATGTGTTAAGCTTTTCATTTCTGGGATCATTCTCGTGAACTTCCTGTAGACACACAACAAGGCCAATGTATCCTTCCTGAGGAATTAGGCACAAAATACTGGAAGTTTGGTCTGACCAGAGCCTTAGAAAGCCTCCGAATCCCCACCTCTATATTCTAGTCCTCTCGGGATGAATGACAACTTCGTATTAGCCCTCTTATCTACTAACTCAACCTGCAAGTTTATCTTCGGCGAATCCTGGACTTGGAATCCCAAATCCCATTGCACTTCAGATTTCTGAGTTTTCTTCCCATTTAGCAAATAGGCCATGCCTGTATTCTTCACACCAAAGTGCATGACCTCACGCTCGCCCACATTATATTTCATCTACCACTCATTTTCCTACTCTCCTAACCCGTCGAAATCTTCCTGCAGGCTCCCTGCCTCCTCAATACTAAAAGCCCCTCCACCTATCTTTGCATCATCTGCAGAATGCCCTCTGTTCCCCCACCCAGATCATTAGCCTATAAAGTGAAACGTTGTGGTCCCATCACTGATCCTTGTGGAAAAATACTAGTCACCCGCTGCCATCCTGAGAAGGACCATTTTAACCCACTCTCTGTTTTCTGCCAAACAGCCAACCTTCATCCATGTTAGTACCTGGCCCCTAACACAATGGGCCCTTATCTTACTCTGCAGACTCCTGTGCAGTACCTTATCAGAGGCCTTCTGGAAGTCCACATAGGTAACTCCCATTGGCTCTCCTTGATCTAACCTGCTTGTTTCCTTCTTCAAATAATTCTCATTAGCTTGAGAGCAACGCAGTTTATTGAAATGGGGAGTAATCAAAAGAACAGGGTCATTCCTACAGACAGAGTGGAGATGTTCGTCAAAGCAGTTTCTGTTTGGCTCACTAATGTAAAGGAGACTGCATTGTGAGCAGCAATGACAGGGGACTGGATTGAATGTGTGCAAGTGAAATGCTGCTTCACCTGGAAGGTGTGATTGGGGCCTTGGACTGTGAGGAAGAAAGAGGTGAATGGGCAAGCGTTGCAGCTTCTGTAATTTCATGGGAAGGTGCCATGGGGGGAGGGAAAGTGTTGGAAGTGTTTGAGGGGATCACAGAGGGAATGGTCCCTGTGAAATGCTGATAATAGATGGGCGGGGAAGATGTGTTTGATGGTGCTGTCCTGCTGGATGTAGGGGAAATGGCAGAGGTGATTATGTGAATGTGGATTCGTGTGCAGTAGGAAGTGAGGACAAGGCGAGATCCATCATAGTTCTGGAAAGGAGGGGACGGAGTGAGGGCAGAAGTGAGGGAGATGAGGCAGTCACAGTTGAAGGTCCACCAGAGTGAGGGGATTTCTCGTGAGAGAATAAAGGATGTCATGTAGGAAGCTTCCCACTAGCATGTGGCTTCATCAGACAGAAATGATGGAACTAGAGAAACTGGGAGAGTGGAGTCACTCTCAGCTGATCCTGTGTTCAGCCACATACGGAGGTTCCCCCTGAATGATTGAAAAGAGCCAAACATTTCAATTGCAGATTTATGTCTTATATCTTGTCTGAAACGGAATGTGAAAATAGACCCAGGTGAAAGTCAGTAGATGTGTGGGGGAGACATTTAAGCAGATACTTCATAATGCTCAGCAATGATTGACTGTACTCAAAAAGAAGGTGATATGAAGATGTGAAGATGAACCGCCCAGAAATGCACAAAGGCTGTGAAGGATGCTAACCTATCACAAACTAAAGAATTTAAACTGGTGAGCTGTAGCGTCGGCCAGCATTTTTGGAATCAGAAAAGATTGTATAAAGCAAAATACCAAGAAAAATATCCCAAAACTGACACGAAACATGAAAAAATAACCGCAAGAGTTTTCCCATATCGAATACAAAACGTTCATGATGTGTGTGTGAACCTTGCAAGAAAGGCAGGAAAGAATATTTAGGATAACCGGAGGATGAGACTGGGGATTTGGTTTCAGGGAACAGGCAGAGAATTTAAAACATTATTTTACCTCGTTCCTCACGGGGGAAGTCTCAAAGAGTTTCAATAAATAAACAAAACTATAGTCAGATGAAAGTTCTTGCACTGTCTCCAATAAAAAAAAACAAGGCTTTTCTCAAACAGATAATACCAAAGATAAACATGTCATCAGCAATTCATAGCTGGTTTTAACAGAAGTGGTTACACAGACTGGTGGCACTGTGTGAAATATTCCATAATTCTCTGGATGGCAGGAGTGTTCCAGCAAAACCTGAGAACCTCCAATGTGGCGCCTGTCTTCAAGTAGAGAGTGTATCTTCTCTTGTTTAGGTGCTCCCTTTGTCTGAATAGTGGAGCATATTTGAGAGGCTGAATGGCCTCATGACGCACTTTCATCCTGAATGATTTAATAAAAAAGTAAAACTCTGTTTCTTCTGCTGATGTGTTATATATTGGGGACGAACATTTTGCTGAAATTGAGAATTAATTTGAAAATTATCTGGAACATTGTACAAACGACATCATCCAGAGAATTATTTCTTAGCTCCACCCACAAAGCCTCACTGGATGGCCCTTCAGTTATTTTATCTCTGATTACTGCTGTGATACTCGCCTTAATCAAAAATGAAACTCCCCCTCACCCCTTTCCACCCCGT